>NC_036453.1:23824075-24124984 GCF_002775205.1 Xiphophorus maculatus | reverse complement strand
GAGGACCTAAGATTGCGTATAAAATCCAGATATTTTTGCCAAATGGAAACCCAACGTGAACTTGTGCTTCTAAAATGTAATTCAGCTTCCAGTAACTTAGTTCTGAAGTCTTTCGTAAATAAGCCTAAAAGAAGTCCAATCTCTTTGAAATAGACATATATGTATATATGTGTGTGTATAAAAACAAAAACACAAGCCAGGTTATCCATACATGCACTAATTTATCGGACTCCAATCTGTACCTCTTCTGCTTCGAGGTTTCAGATCATGATGAATGACGGCGCTCTTGTTCCCAATGCATGAGTTGAGCGCAACGGCATCTGTGCAGCCTAAATAACTTAAATCCAGTTAAGAATTGACTGTGACTTTTGAGCCTGGCCTGTGTGTTTACAGTGGCGGTCAACTTCAGCAAAACATTTTTCTCTCGTTTTTTTTTTTTGTTTTTTTCCCCCCAACCATCCAGATAAGCACATGGCAGCCGACGAATTTATGAAGAGTTGCAAATCTCCAAATTTATTTAGCTGAACTCCATGCTTCAGAACATGAAGAAAAAACAACAACAGTTTGGGTAGAAAACTGCAATGATAAATTCTAAACTAGACTAAAATAATAATGGGTTCGTAGATAAGTCTAGTTTGTTATCGCACTGCATTAAGCCTTTACTCTGTTATCATGTTTAAACTGCCCCAACTGCTTGCAAAGGATGTCTATTACGCACTGGCATCTACTGACAACATTTAGAGTCTGATATGACTCACATCTCTACATGCATTTATTTAGCGTGACCCCGGTGTTCTGCACTCCTTTACACAAACACAGTCCTGATAACACACGGCTGTTCCTAATCCGCTGAATACTTTTTCATTTATTCCCCAGGCATAATCTGTTGTTGTGAAGGTGATCAGAGCTGTTCAATATCAGACGTGTAAACTTGAGACTTGCTTAAGGAAGGAAAAATTAGAGAAGCCCCCAGTGACACAAAGATATTAGGAAAACTGAGTCAATTTCTAAGCAAACTTTCATGAATACTTGGACTGAATAATACAACAGGGGATTTCAGTTGCTGCTAAAACAATCATCTCAAAGCAAAGTTTGCTTTGATAAAGTGGATCTTACAAACCCACAGGTGCTGGCACACGTTTTTTGGAGTTTGCCCTCTCAGGTTAGGAGAGGACTGTTTGGCAAGCAGAAAGGGGGTCACAGCAAACCCAGCCTGTTTAAAGTTTAGCTTAGTTGGACTGAGTTATGCAGCATAGAGGATCCCTTACTTAACAGACCTTGTGCAAAAATCTACATGATCAGCATTGAGATTAAGTAAATCAATTCATCAACCATGTGCACTGCTGGCCACCTCGACATATGCTTTGGCAGAAAACATTGAAGAAAATGGAATACATTATAGCTACATTAATTAAAACATAATTAAACTCGTGTCAAGTTAAACACGGATATAAATGTTTTATTAACTTCACCCAGCATAGAAAACGTGTGTTGCGGCGATGTAAGCCCCTGCCAGCACTTTAGGTGTAGCGTTAGCATTAGCTAGCGTCAACATTAGGATGACAGCTGTAGGTTAGCTAACCTTAGCTAACTAAGCTGGCTAGCTGGTGTTAATCCTGACTGGCCGGCTTCCTTCTCTCCCACTGCGGTTTATTTTTGTCACTCTGCCCGGGACAAGTCGGCGTCTTACCGTACAGCCGCGACCACTACAGTGCTTAGCGGTTAGCTCTGTCCACGGTGTGGTTTCATGGCACAGGCTGGACAGGAGAAACTGAGAGCAGACTGCCAAGCCTTTGCTAGCTTGTGTCGGGCTGCGTGTTCACATGGGCCGGGCCACATCGGCTTTCTATAACAGCTGCTGTGATCAGGATGGATCTGCTGGGGCTAAACACATTAGATCCAGCAGCAGCAGCAGCACTGGGAGCTGACAAGAAACCGGTTTTACACTGGAAGTTGACGTCTTTCTAAAGCAGCTAGACTCACATTAAAATAAAATAAAATAAAAAAAAACAGAGACTTGGAGTTAACTCTAGTTAAGACTCTCTTCTGATGTTGGGACTAAAACAAAAGTTATGATATTGCAGAAATATTCTAGTTCCAGTTGTAACTTTATTAATTCAAGGGATGAAATAAACAGGGTTCTGCCTTTATCTTCAGTTACATATCATTTAGTCTTTTTTTTATATATAAAATAGTCTAAAATCCATTACATAATTTAACTTAGCTGAAGATTATTTTCTGAAGATTTATATTAAATCATACTTCCACCAAAATTTGATCTCTTAGTTATGAAAGTATAAGAGATTGTGATTATTGATCTAAATAAAATGATTCTGAACGGCCTCCTGCTGACAGATATTAATTATTGAAGTAACATAACCATTTCTCCGTACAGAAGACTATTACATGATTTGAAAATATTTTAAATCTGAGGCTGTTGAAGCAGGTAAAAAAAAAGAAAAAGATTCCTTCATTTTGTACCAGAACAGTCGAGTACGAAACGCCCAAGAGAAATGTATGATGATGAAATGACCACGATTCAACTGTATTATTAGGCAAACATTATTACTTGCAAACAACTTTTTCAAACAGATATTTTATTGTCATTTTTCCTTTTTGATTTGCTACTTACACTAATCTTAGACGAAAGACCGTCCTCTCTCACACAAGCTGATATTTGATCATCACTTGACTTGTTTTTTTTAATCAGCAGGGTAATCAAAGACCATTCTATACAGTTTATATCATAAACTTTGAAGTAAAAGCCTAAAAGACAGATCTATGTTGTGGCTTTAATGACAGCATAAGTGCTTGACAGCGATACAATATTCCACAAATTATTCGACCAGCATGCTGCTTAAAGTGTTTTTGATTTGAAATTCAAACCTAACTTCTTCTACTCTTCATACTTTGTTTATTTCTCTTCTGTCTTTAGCCTGAGTGACTACTTTTTGAAAAAGACGTTAACAATGTCAGCCGAAGGTCCATCACAGGATTGAAGAGCGGTGACTCACCCGGACATCTATAATCCTTACTGAAGCATAGTTTTGTGGACAAATATTTCATCAACATAAAAGGTAATGTGGGGGCAGCTTACCTGTTTTGTGAACTGGAGCTTGAAACCTATATATTGCTCACTCCTGGTCGGCAGATCGCTGGCTTGTTCTTGCTGCAGGTCTGTAGTTATCAGGACATCTGCAAAGTAAGCAAAGCGCTTTGAGTTTCACACAAAGCAAGAAGATAGCTATTTTTAAAACGTTAAATTAACTTTTCATTTTTTTCACAACTTACAAAAGGCTTACCAATTACACTCATGTGATATACATCAAGTTAATGTTGGTCAGTTTCTAGTCACAAAATATACCAAGATTTTAACATTTTCTCCTAGATTTAAAACTACTTAAGTTGGATTTGTCATAGTTTTTGTGGTTTAAATCGACTGTTTACAGCAGTATAATGTCGCCCCTCCCAAACTTGTTGTGCACACTGTTGGTCAGCTGGCTGAAAGAAGCCCACCAAAACTTTCCCACACTTATCAGAAAGAGAAATTTGACTACTTGGACATATTTTCAGTGAAGTCACTGGTGCTTTTTGGCATCAAATAAATCAGCTGCACCATGTCAACACATGTTTGCTAGAATAACATTATATAAAACAACTGTGGTATGATTATTCAAAACTGTTGTACCATAATAATTTTCTTATCTTAGTCCATACCTTCTATTAGTAGTCTTGGTTTCTCAATCCAAAAACTTGCATATACTAGCAGCAAAACAACTTCCTTTTCAAATATAAATACACCCAGTGTGTCTATGCAGAAATCTTCACTCTACCCTCCCCCTTGAATGCTGCATGACACACTCCAAAGGTCACAGTCACAGGAATGCTTGAAGGACAGACAGAGTAAAGCCAACACCTTGTCCCTCATTCATCTGAAGTCGTGTAGGCAGAAGTTTGGTTACAACTCTCGGTAAATCTTTACCAAAATTAGTTTAGATAGGGCGAATTTTAGCCTGAAAACAAAGAGAGAGAGAATGCATTCTTGTTCATTTTAAAAAGTAAAATGATCACTTTCATAAAAAAAAAAAAAAAAAAAAGGACAGAATAGATTTTGCTTTTCACCCTCAACTAAGTCAAATAGTGCTTTCATTGTTATTAGACACCTGCAAAGTGTTAAAGAGCGTTTTTGTTATGGTTTAAGTTATAGATAGCGGGGTGTCCCTGTCAGTGCATCACGCAGACTGCACATTAAACTCAGTTTGAGGCTTTCAAATGAGGCGCTCTGTGGAGCCGGAGCGGCACCCCAGTGGTGACCTTGCCTACTGATCTTGGACCGGTGAAAGGTTAATTGCCAAAGTGGATTATGCCTTCAGATCACTGATCCCAATCTTGGTCCAGCAGGCACAGTGACTTACATAGTTCCATGCATTGCAATCGAGATGAATAACTCGATATATATATATATATATATATATATATATATATATATATATATATATATATACAGTTCTGGAACTGCTGGGTGTTATGAATATTCACGATTTGTGTCATTAGCGAGGAGCTGCAGTGGAAACAGAAGGACAGAAATAACCACTGCACAAAACCAAGCCAAATCTCTGCATTCTTCGCTTACTGTATGTGTGTGTGCTCATTCATACGATCATTTTGCAGATTCGTGAAGTGTGTGATGGGAGCCAGGGGGATTAACCATTAGACAGACTAACGGGACAAACGCGTGAATTAGCATAGAGGTGATCACATGAGAGGATTGTAAGACAGACAGGAAGTGCATGCAGCAAATTATTACACAATTTGTACAACTACTTATTCAGCGAGTTGTGCCCCTTAGCCCAATAACACGGTCAGGCGAACTTAGAGCTCTGCCAGGCGAGTCGTGCAATGAACGTCAGGCAATCACTGAGGCATGCCCAGAAGAAAAAAAAAAACATCAATAATGCCTCAAACCCACAGCGCTGGAAGTGTACATGGTATACTTACTGGTAGATGGAGAAGCATCGCGTTGATCCTATTCAGTCTCAAGTCAAGTCTTTAACGCTGGAAAGTCGGCTGGACTGCTCCGATGGCGCCCGGACTTCTTTTTTTCACATCACGTCACCTTTGAGCCGTTTCTCCGCGCAATAAGGCGATAACCAACAACAACTCCACCGGGAGACCAGAAAGCTCCACCCGGCTGTTCGCTCCTGGACACTGGCGTTATCAATTCCCCGTTTAGGCTTCCACAACTAGGCTGTGTTTTAATATGAACGTCAAGACATGGAGGGGAAACAGAGAACTTCCGGTAAGAATTAGCAACAATAAAACGATTGTGTTCTTCTGGCAACGTCTCTCGGAGAGCAGTTGACGCTTTGAGGCACCGAGTAACGTTAGAAAATGTTTTAGCTCCACGTCAGTATATAAGAATGTTTAGAAAAACGTAAAACTGTCTGCATCTAACTAAATAACGCAGAAAATGTTGTTTTATTTTCTCGCGCTCGGCTGCGGAACTTCCGCCTCTCCTCGCGCTAGCTTGACGTGCTGATGACGCAGCCTCTGTCTCGTGCTCCTCACTCCTCCCTCTGCCTCGGTTTGCGTCCGCTGTTTCTCCGTTACGTCCGTCAACACCTCCACCACCGTCATCATCGGCGTTAAAATAAGGGTCTGCAACCCCGAAATAAAATAAATTCAATCAGTGACGTTGCCCCGGTAACTTTCTCGGAGTCTGTACTGCCCACTTATCAGTACTGTAGTGTCACCTCATAAAACACTCACTCCAGTTAGGATTACGGATTTACATATATATTTTTTTTATCTTTTGGCAGATTACGTGCATTTATGTTTTGTTTATATAACTGCTTGCAGATGTTTTATTGGGTTATTTTTGAGTTAAAATAATAGAGTGTTCCAGAAAGACTGAGCTGCATCTCTTGCGGGACACCACTATGGAAAATGTTGTCATGCTGCTGGTCTCATGGCTCTGACCGGGCTCAGTCCACCGTACCACTGACTGGACAGAGTTCAGTGAAGAATGGCTCATAAGTTCACTGAAATTGGGTTAAGCTGGGGAATACAATAGGGCTGCTCTTTTTCACTGTGATTTTGTTTTTTCTGTTCAAACTTTGTAGACATCCGCATCTCAGTACCGCTGGACTCCAGACTGACTGAAGAAGAGTAAAGTTCCCAAAAGAGGGTGTTTAACCTTCCACGTTGACTCGTGCTCTTAAATTACGGCAGGAAATAAATATAACATTGTTCAAACTGGGAGTTGGGTACGTGTATACCCCCTCCACTCTTGACACTACACCATTATCTGCTTCTAAATATAGCCCGGTCCCTGTTCGCCTGTGTGGTCGGAACCGACGCGGTCACGCTCGCTTCCCTCTCTCTCGCGCGCGGCGTCGGAGCTGTTGGATCTACCATGTGGTCACATGCGCGTGGCGGGCCGGGCTCGCGACTCACTAGAGGAAAAACTCCCGGTGCTGTCAGCGCGACCTTGAACAAGGTCACTCACTCGGCGCTGCAGACGCTGCAACTCTGCGGGGCTGCATCACAGCCTTCTGCTGCAGAGTCGGCATTATCCCGGACGAGAAAGCCGTCACGCAGAAGAATTCACGCCGCATCCAGTGGCGTGGGGCGGGGAAACACACGTGTTTTAAGCAGGTTTTGTTTTATGATTTACTGCTTCGTGAAATGTTCTAACAAGTCAGTGCGGCGTGTATCCTATGGTGGAGAACGACTTTATGGTCTGGGCGTAAGGAACGCTTGATGGATGCCAGCTGCGGTCTCAAGGGTGCTCCTTAGTGCGGGTCATGACCTCCGACAGGTGTAGGCTCATATGGTTTATAAATACCAAGGAGCCATTGTGCCTGTAGTGCACAAGCAAGTAAGGCGCAGTATCAGTGAGTCATAGATTACACAAAACATTGTTCACCTTTACACCAAACAACCTACTTATTTAAATTATTACACTATAAAAAGAAATGTGGAGGGTATTAAATGTAATCTAATAAATAGACATACATTTCGTTAATGCACAGTCTCTAAATGTGTAATGCTCAAAAATGGTGAAATTGGGCATGAAGTCAATTTGCCCTTCCACCAGTTCTATCCCCATTTGTACCTTCTTGTTGCCATTCAATGTGGTTCATTATGTATGTTTAGAGCTTTGATAATTTCATATCTTGCTTTTATAGATGTTGTCTGCCGTGTTTTCACATCAACCATCTATGCACTTAGAAATGTAGTTATATGACTCCAAAAACTCATATCTACCATCAGATCTGAGGTCATAATGTGTCTTATTTCATTAGACGTTTAGCCCAAACAACAATTAGAAATATGTGTCATGCATATACCTCCCATATCACATGCTATGAATGGTTATAGCGAAAAATGAAGAGTAATAATGATAACAATAATGATATTTTAAATTAATTTAAATTAGCTTTTGAATTTAAAGTTATGTATTTCTGTCATAAAGTACTGTGCTAAGTGTTAAGATTTACTCAGGCAGAAAGGAACCACATGTTCACTAGACAAGTAGGAAATGTTCAGATGTACAGTACAAAGCATTTCAAGGCCGCCGGCACCATTTCATATCTGAAAAATTGCATAGTGAAGGTCTTCAAACTTACAAGTATTTTAATAAAATGACCAATTTTTTCCTGATATTTCTTATGCCGACTTCCCATTGATTGAAGTTCCCCTATGACACATGACAGATTATTACTTCCCATTGAAACTAAAGTAACTAAGCACATTCCAGTTGGAGGCTATTATTACTTGTTAGAGGCATAAAACCACAATTGTTTACAGAAAACTAAACCTAAGTAAGTCTGCAGTCATCGAAGCTGGTTTAAAAAAATTATTTATGGTTGGTACAAAATGTTCCTGTTGTGGCCTGAAAATGTTTTGGTTGTTTTGTACCCAAGGTTTTAGGGTATTATCAAGTCAATAAAGTTAAGAACCCGTCACAAGATTTGTTATTGAGCATGTTTCTGTGTTAGGGAGAGAATTTAAGTTTGCATCCAGCTAAAACTCAAATAAACTAGCAAGTTCGGCTTCTTAAAACCTAAGATTACTGTTGTGACTGAGAAGCAAATCTTAGCTGCATTTGCCAAGGAAAATGTTGACAGTTCACCTTGACAACGTATATTTTAAAAGTTTAGCAGTAAAATTGTATGCCTTCATCACAAAGCCATTGTTAATGTTTGCCTTTGATGAGCCAAATGTGCCAAATGATCTTGGTAATTAAGTTGGTTTAAGAAATTGGTTGGTTTCATTTTTTAACTCACATGATGTCTTCGCAGATGTGCTGGTTCAAATCTACCAAAATAAAATGTACACACATTTTTAAACCAGTCTGACTGATTAGGTTTTGACAGTTTGTTTGATCGGTACACCGGCTGAAGAAGATTAGCCAAGAGCGATTTCTGGCCATCGGTCTTGACTGATGGCCAGAAATGAGAAGCCAGAACAAACCTGGGTCACCAAAAGGATAGTGCAAGATAAACATGCTTTTTTTTAATGTAAATTAAACTTACTGTATTCAGATTGCATAGGTTAAGTTGTAATAATTACCCATAAGGTCAAGGTCTACCATTGTTTTTCTGAGCCAGTATCAGAGAACACGTACTCAAGTCAAGGGAGTGCTGCGTTGGCAAAATAACTAACTTCTTTGTGGCACAGATTTCTCGTTGATTCTATATCTAGATTAGTATTGAATCATTACTAAATAAAAAAAAAAAGAAGTCCTGACCATGGGAACCCCAGATTTATCTTATTATGTCAAAAAGGCTGCGGTTTCTATCTTGTATTATGCGCAGCACTGTAGAGACACCATATTTGGATCTAAATTGGGTACGGATTTTCCCATTGAATTCAGGTCAGGAGTGTGCCTCGGCACTTCAGACGCTGCCCACCATTCGTCCTCTAGTGGCAGCAGATGGAGGCTGCGGTGGATGACGTTATAGCAGCTGAGAGTGTGTCCTCCAGTAAAAGGTCACCCACTGCCTTTGTACATCATCTCTGCTTCCTGAATTCCTTGGTTGCAGTCCCCAAACGTTTCCTTTTCTTTTAGCAATGTCCTTCAGAGCGGTCTCAGATTTCCAAGGGATACGTTATTATATGGTTCTTCGCCTTCATGTTGTTATTTGGCAAACCTGAGGCTAGATGGAAAGATAGGATAATTAAAAATAGCCTCATGTCGTATAATTAAGATTGATGCCAATCCACAATCAGGAGGTAGATTAAAATTTCACTCCAGCACCACAAAGGTATTAAATGTGTTGCTGCATCTTGCCTGCCATCTGCTGGTTGCCTTAACATAAAAGTCAGCAGTTTTTGTAACAAGCAATTGTGTCAAACGGTTTTTATAAGCATCTAGCTGTATTTCTAATTGAAAATAACTAATAGATAAGAGATCTGCAGCCACAGCAGCATTTTTTTCCCCAGTGCCGGTTTCAGACTGACTAAAGCTAGAGTTTCCAGCAGAGTATCACTTACGGGGATCACCTGAAAAGCGTCAATACAGGTTAAAACGACGACGACTGCAGGCGTATCACACTGTGCCTCCACGAGATAGAATGTCCTCTTTTGAAATTTGGCACCATATTCCTGACCTGGTCTTAAAATGTTAAAAAGTTTTGCGATGTTTAAAATATTCCAACCCATTTCAGAAACTATAGAGGTCATGATGCAGTTTGACCAACCCTATTAAAATTGACAAAAATATATTTTAATTTGAAAAGGGAGATTAGTGTTGACTGTAGAAACATGACATGGCGTTATCTGTTTTTCTACTGGATACACCCCCTGTCTAATTGTATACTTTTAATACATTTTAGTTAATTTTATTATGTATGGCATTTGGTCCTGTATTATATTTTAAAGTGCTTTTAAAAAACTGGACTGGATTGGAAGCTGGATAAACTCCAACATCATTTTATGGGAATTTATAATAGACAAGGACAAGGTACCATATATTTTTATAAAGTGGAAGTCATGTAATATATGGTTGCTGAAATTACAGCTTCAAGAATTTAATGATATGTCTGTAACAACTTTGCACTTCTAGACACGGAATCTCTCCCTGTTGCAAAATAACTCAACTTCAGTTTGTTTGCAATAGTGCTAATGCTAAAGTCAAACTTGCTACGGTGAATTCTGAACGTTTTTCTTAACCACAGCTAAAACATGTTGTTCAGTAGCAAGACTGACTTCAGGAAAGCTCCTGTAAACAGTCATTTCAGGTCTTGTTGGAAATTAAGTAGGATTTAATAGTACTTTACGTAACTCGGTTCGTAATTTTGGTTGGCTTGAGAACATCAAATTGCATGTATCACATTTGGGAGTAATTATGGACTCAGATTTTAAATTTAATAAACAGATCCGCTCTGCTTGTCAAAAAATAAATTTTCTTCAAGTTCCGACAAACACTCAGTTTTGTTGAGGGATGACTTGGAGAAAATAATAGGCGCCTTAAGCTCAACATGTCTAGACAACTGCAACGAACTTTATGCTGGTGTCAGTCAACAATCTTCTTCACAACTTCAGCTTGTTTAAAATGATCCTGACTGTCTTTTAATTTGTATCCAGACTAGAACACATCTCATTTGCTTTCAGCTGCCACAAAAGCTACGAAGAACCTTAGTGGAGATAAAGGTTTATCTGTTGTGCTCTCTCAAACTTGGGATTACGTTGCCTTATAAATGGTCAGCAGGCATATTTTCCTCCTATTTTTAAAGTCTCTTTTAAAGCCATTGTGTTTCAATAGCATATGGCCTGGTGTGGGTTGACATGCTCTTTCTAGTCAGAATCAGAATCAGATTTATTGGCCAAGATGTGCACAAACAACGAATTGGGCCTCGATATTATTGCGCTCACAGCGTACAGTCAGAAGACCAGTCCAGTGACCATTGGAGATAAGCACCAGCAAGTGTAAACAATGGATTAATGACAAAAAATTTTAAAGGTGCATCAATTCTTATGCAAGACTCTGTTCTTTTGGAAAAAAAATTGCCATTGTTTTTTTTTTGTATCAAGCAGCATGTATGAGGGTTTTGGTGGAAGTTTGAGAAATAGAACAGAATTTACAACAATTTCTTTTTGAAAAGTTCTTTAATGCACTTATGCAGAATAGTAGCACTGATGAATCTGACCATCAAAAATGCAAATGGATGGCTATGCATATTATTTTTTACAAACTCTTTAGGTACCAAAAAGTAAACCTGTTTGATTGTTGGCGGGATTCAAGGATAATGGACTCAGGTAACATTTCTCTAAATTGAGTTTCACACTGCTGTAGCAAGTTTCTGACAACACAAATCTGGTTGCAGTACCCGGATTATTTAAAAAAAAGTGGTTCATTTTGACACAGTGGTGATCAGTGCAATACCGTTTTAGGCCAGTAGAGAGCAGTAGCTCCTCACAAAGTCGTAGAACCTATGGCATCTTAATCTTTTCATTTGCTGCATATGCACTCACATGCAAAGAGAAAAGTTATATGGCAAACCACACAAAGGTTTATAAGGCATCAGCATTGTGTCTTCATTTTAACTGACAGTATATAGGCAGCATTTACACAGAAAGGAACTGCTGGACTGAGACCTCCTCTGTCAGCAGTGGGCAGAGTCTCATGAGGTGTTAGTACCTTCAGTCCAGAGGCTTTTTTGGAAGATCTGGGACAGGTGTTGTGTTTCCATTGGGTTGCCTTTTGTTATTGTTGGAGTAGTTGGTTTTAGAGCTTTTTCTATTAGTCGGCCGCCTATGGCGTCTCCTCTTTGCCTGACGAGAGTTGGGTTGTTTTGATTCTTGCACAGGTTCTAGTTGTATTTTGCCACTCTGAGCGTCCGAGGACTCGTCAATGAAGGCAAAGTTCTCCGCCAAGTAGTCCAGAGGCTGCGGCTGGACAAGGTCTGGAGGAGCCTCCGTTGCTGGAACCCGGTCGGTCTGTGTGGCCTGAGAGTCCGTTTCTGATTCTGATCCGGATTCTGATTCAGAAGATGAATAGGAAGAAGAGTAAGATCCAGATTCGGTCTGACTCTGGTTTTGCTCTTGTTTTTCTCCTGGGGCTCCATTGGCCGAGTGGCTGTGACCGTGACTGTGACTGTGACCATGGCTGCGATGGCGGCGCTTTCGCCGGCGACGCTTGAAAGGGTCCTCTAAATTTCCTGGAATACGAAAGTCCACGGACATGTTCTGGATGTTCTGGGTCCAGTCTGTGGCATGGGCTCTTAGTTCCTCCATCTGAAATAGACACACAAAAACTTTATCATCTTAAGATCTGTACGGAATGTCTCAACATTTTTAAACTCTACTTTAAAAAGAAAATCCTTTGTGTTTTAGTTATTTCATGCTTTACATGCATAACAGTCTCTTCAAAGCCAAAACGCTCTTGTAATGTTATTGGTAATGGTAACTCAAGACATTGGAGCTGATGTAGCTCATGGTAGTCCATATAGTAGGTGGAAAGAGACCCAAGAAACACTTGAAACCATTCACCATCATCTACCTTAGTACCTTCCCTCGTTAAAACAAATGATGATATACAGACAGCAGAAAAAATACAGAGAAAGGAAGTACCTCAGCCCTGGTCTTCTTTGATAGAACCCGGAGCCAGTTACCGATCATTGTCAGGACGGAAGCAAAGTATGCAAGACCCAGGAGGATCCAAAACCACACCAAAGGCTTATACCAGTACTCTGGCAGAAGGTTCTCTCCTATGCGGGTCATAAATTCACCTTCCCCTTTGATACAAATACAAAGTATACAAAGGAAAATGTTAATTAAGTAAATCAATCAATCAATCAATTACCCAATCAATCAACCAATCCATTCATCCATCTATCCACATTCATCCATTCATCAACATCCGTCCGTCCATCCATCCATCCATCCATCCATCCATCCATCCATCCATCCATCCATCCATCCATCCATCCATCCATCCATCCATCCATCCACCTATCCATGAGACAAAGTAATCAATAATTCATCCCTCGCACAAAATAGTTGAATAATTAATGATGCTGTCTATGCATAAGAGAACTTAATGCATTGCAACGGACATGTATTTATGGATGACTAATTAAGTCACATTGCAACTCGTCTACAGATCAATAATTTCATTGAAAACATATCAAAAATGGTCGAACGGTTCCGTTCACTTGAGTTCCTTTGCAGTCTGACATTACATCAAAGAATGATGTGTGATTTTAGAACAGTTAGGATTAACATTTCTTTTTGCCAAATACCAGAATAATGAACAAGAGATTTTTTTTTTATTTTGGAATCTTTTTAAACTCTCTTCAAATTCGGAAGTTTACATACAGTATGTCTCTTTAGCATTTGGATGAAAGGTCTTCAAACTGTATGATTGGAGTCTAAGATGTTGGGCATCCTACAAGCTTTCCACAGTAGTTTGTTGTAATTTTGGCCGATTCCTCTTGACAGAACTGGCATAACAGAGTCGGGATTGTAGACTGCCTTGCTCACAAACACTTTTTCAGCTTTACCTATGATTTTCTATTGGGTTGAGATGATGGCCTTTACAGAAACTGATTTTGTTGTACTTAGGCAAATTTGAAACAAAAAATGTCAGTATGCATGGGAACATTTTCCAACTGGAAGAAATGCTTTAGCTTCCTGGCTCATGTCTTGTGATGTTGCTTTAATATTTCCATAAAATGGTCCAATGGCCAAATTTAAAGACATATATCAAAGCATGTTGGAGTATCTTTTGGGGAAAAGTGTCGCTTTGAGAGAAAATGCTCTAGGGAAGCTTCTCAGTCATCCAAGACATGACAGTCCTAATTACTTAAGTAGCAGGCAACTAACGAAGCATGTTGAAAGAGAAGTGAAACATCAGAAAAAAACAAACAAACAAATAAGAGAATAAATCCAGTTTCCTACTACTTAAGAATACGCTAAGGTATGCCAGGTAAGTCAGAACTGTTTATTTACCTGCAACATAGTCACCAAAGCCCACTGTGGTCAGTGTGATAACCACAAAGTAGGCAGATTCCAGAAGGGACCAGTTTTCCACTTCTTGAAAAACCAAAGTGGGCACAGCAAGAAAAAGCAAGCAACCCAGCAGGATGGACAGGATTGCTGAGATCACACGCACAATAGTGGGACTAATGCGCCACTTCTGTCAACAAAGTGAGATAACATAATCACAAAAAAAAAACTTAAAATGAAAGGAAGTGTTTTAAATACTATGAAAGCGTCATACCAGGAAGAGTTTCTCTATTTTGGCAACAGTGTTCCTCAGGCCAGTACCGAGATGGTCCCCAACCCCAGCAAGCAGGATGCCAAACATTGGGATTCCCACGAGGGCGAAACAGATGCAAAAGAGCTTCCCTCCATCTGACTTGGGGGAGATGTTTCCATAGCCTGTACATGTCGTGAGGAAGCAGCTTATTTAAGTCAACACAGTTATAAAACACGGTGCATGTTTTAGCAGACACCTACCAATGGTAGTCATTATTGTCCCTGAGAAAAAAAGAGCACTAGCTACATCCCAGTTCGTGGCAAAGGTTTTATTGAGTATAGCAGCTTCAGCGTCCACTCCTGCACCTACAGCCTCAAGCACTTTCTGAGAAGGGACAAAGCACAAGAGATTAGAAAGGTAAAGATGCTTTGAAAAATGCAATGTTGATATAAAGAAGGTCTGTGAACCTTCTATAATGGCTCACCAATAAAAACCTAACCAACAGCAGCTCTAATGATCTTAATCCTCAATTAAGATTTATGTTCTGTATTGTTTTCTGCTCCTACTCAAACATAAATATCCACTCAACATTCATGTAAATTTTACCTAATAAGTTGGAAGTTCTGAATTGCACCGGAGAGTGATTGTTTGAGCTCATCTCCTAGAGTGATGTTTAATGCCTCAAGGCCAGCGTCAAAACTATCCCATCCATCTATTCGTAAGAGTTCACATAAATGAGATGTAGCTGGTTGTAGGAAAACACAACATTAAAAACAGTCCATGATTTGTTCGCTTGATTGCAATCACAGCAGCAGATATGTTCAAAAATATCTTCCCCCTCACCAGACACACAAACAACCCCTATAATATCCACTCACAGTTCCAAGATTTTCTACTTATAACTTTGTGGCTTTAGGCCTAGAACATACTGGAGCAAAACTTTGACTAAACCAAAGAGTTGTTTAGCATCCAACATGTGGCTCAATGAAACCTGACACACAATACCAACTTGGGGCAGAGGTCGACATCTGAGGAATAACTGCGAGGGCTGCCAACTCAACCATAAATAAGAGGACAGCAGTTCTTATGTAAGCTGTCATTACCTGCGTAGTCCTATTGAATAACTATAAAAATTAAGTAGGGTGATTTCTACTAACATAGCATAAATATTTGCCTGCTGAACTGGACTGTTAAAGGTCGCCATCAAGCTAATTTTCTTGTCTCTTCTAACAAGAGACATGCAAACATGCCTTTATCTTGGCTTTTTTCTATTCTTCCTCTTGTTCTCTCTCCCTGAAGAATAAGTTCTTTTTTTGTGACATTGTTTTGCTCGCTTATCTTCCACCGGTGCTTTGGAGGTTTGAATACGAAATGCACGGCAGCTCGTATTACCGGTGAAACATGACCTACCGCGGCCACCAGGGGGAACCCAAGAGCAATTTATTTTTTTCTTTTTGCTCATATAAAGAAGAACTTTATAATGAAATTGCTAAAAAAAAGAAAAAAGGAATTAGACTTTGATTTCATGTTTCTTTCAATGTACTAATATTTTAAATATAAACATTTTAAAATAAAGGCATCTGCATCCTGGTTAATGCATGGTTAGTGTAAAAAAAAAAAAAACAGAATAAACTGTTAATTTTCTACTCATATTTCACATTGTGTGATCTGTTGTTGTGGCTTTTAAATTTTTTTCTTAAATGCATAGCAGATTTATTTCGTTCATCGTTTCTATTGCCTTTTCATATTGATATTGTTTAAATACAAAGGTTTCATTTATGATTTATCTAGGAGGTGGGGGGGGAGGCAATTCTAGACTTTTCCAAGATTGAGTGGGTCCAGATCCTTCAGACTCCCCGAGATTTCCGCCCACGCATGATACAACTAATCACAGATGAATGAAACGGGTTGAAGTCAACCTGCTGCTGCTACACCTCTAAGCTGCTAAGCAAGGCAAAAGCTATGTAATAGTTCAAGGGTGTAATGTATTGATCACAGATGGTTGGCAGATTTGAGACAGAAACCAAATGATGAACCATTGCAGTGTGGTACATCAGGCATACTTCTTACCATGAACACACACAGGACAGGTCAAAGTTGTCACACACCTCCAGGAAGGTGTTGTACTCTCCCAATGTGATTAATCTTTTGCAATGGGACATGTCACATCCCATGCGGACATTACATCGAACCTACTGAGGTCCACTTCACTCCTCCTTTGGTTCTGAAGTGCCGGTTTTATTTGCAAGAGTGAATATTACTGGCTTGAAGTTGTGATTTATAATTAGCCAGACAAGCCACTTGGTCTTTGGCCTGTCTAATAGACATTTAATGGAAATGTTCTGTTAAAGAGGCTAGAACAAGATGCTATTCCCTCCTTACTATGTTGATATACTTACTCTGCTCTTGCTTCATTTTGCTCTGCTTTGTGTGACGTTTTGAAGACTCAAAAGCTTCACCCAACGTCTCCACAGCCGTTATGACAGCAGAGCAGTGTAGAGCAGAAATTCAGTCTGCTGATATGAAACCATGAATTATTGTAGAAACAACATAAGAGCAATGTTTCCTACTGGTTTACACCCGAACCAAAGGTCATCCTACTCTGACTGGATCAGCCATATCTCAGTTTCCCTCTAGACACGGACATCTTCTAATGTTAGACTTCATACTTCTTTATTCATTTGATCTCTCTCTAAAATACTTTACAAACTTGTTACTTCTCTTCCGTCCTTCGGTCACATTAACCTTTTCGCAAATGTCAGCCATCGCACATGTAGATAGCATAGCGAGCTAAAACAGTCATTTACGATGTTCTTTCTGAAACGAGGACAGGCATCTTTGGATCACAACCCGGTGGCCAAACCAGCAGTGTAAATTCTCCGCCTGTGTGTGGATCAACTTTCCTGTACTTAGACGCACCCTGCAGCAAAACCAGCGTCACATAGTTGCTCAGATCCCACCTGTTATCTAGTGGAGCTACGCAGGAACGCTGCACTGCTACACAGAACTGGGTCTCTATCCAGATCCACAAAATAGAGACGCAGTACTGCAGTGAGTAAACAACATCTGCAAATATGTAAAATATTCAAACATTTGTAATCTATTGAACTTTTACAACATATTTTGTCTAGAATCCTCTTCAGGTGACCATCAAATGTAGGTCTTATTATTAGTCGGCCATTCCAAAATGTTGAATTTCCACTCAAGAGGTCCATTTATTTGTTGATTTGAATGTCTGTTTAGACTCAATGTGATGCTAAAAACTAGAATCTCTCTTCGTCTTCTGCTTTCCACTCTGCAAAAACACAAAAGGCCAATAATGCCTTAATATTGACGAAAAAGTACTAGTTACAAATGAAGTAATCAGCCAGTGAAAAAAAAGTTTTATTTCATATTATGGATTATAATATGGTTACACCTGCTTATTTTTCCAGGACTGTGACGCACTAGTGCCTATCACCAGTGGCGAAGGCAGATACACAGTTTGCCAGTCACAAGTCAACACAGGGCAGACACCCATACACACACTCACATGCTATAACACTGGAACCTTTTGTATCCTGCTCCTGACTGACACCTTTTTGTAATGATAATTCATTTAAAAATACTTCAACTTGAATGAATCAGCCAGGGGTTTCAACAAAATACTACTGCAGCTTTTTATTTTCTTTTTGCCAAATAAATTTGTATGATTCATTTTAGCAATAAAATATTCCAAAAATAATTTCACATGAAGCTGTTTTTAAGTTGGATGATTTAAGCAAGTGCCAGACACAGCTAAAAGTTTAACAGCACCATTAAAAAACCCTATTTTTTGTTGTTGTTTAAAATAGAGAATATTTATAATTATAAGTATCATAATTTTCTTTAGGATAACAAAACTGAATTTTATGCAATCCAACACATCCTAAAATGGAGTTGAAAGGATAACAAAGCTAAATACTGCTGCTGTAAATGACAATGAAATAAGACTTAAACAGAAGCAGTTCAAAGCAGACATGGACACGACATCCGTTGATTTGTAGAAAAAGAAATTCAAAAAACAAAGTTATCTCAGGATAAGTGACAAAACAAGTGGTTCCCGCCTCGCCGGGTCCAGCTTTACCTGAACGTAGTCGTTGAGGGCGTACAGGTCAATGCAGGAGTTGTTGAACAGGAAACCCCGGGTTTGGTCCATCAGCACCGCATGCTCTTTTTCCTCCAGCGGAGCCTCCAGGGCGCGGAACACCAGCGCTCCCATCACCAAGTAGAGGAGCACCACGGTGAAGATCAACAGCAGGGTGGAGCAGCGCATGGCTGCACCGCCGCTCAGTCCGAACTCAGCCTGGTGCCTCTCTCTGACGGGGCCTCGATCCCAGCTGCTGCAGCTGAAACATCAGCAACCACAGAAGCACACGGATTTTATTCTGACCACACAGCGTCTGAAAGTGGCTCCTGACTGCACACATGCCTGCAGCAGACAGTCCAGTTACATCAGCTGCACCAGGCATTAAATCAACTCGGGCTTTACTGTACCGCTGACACACAAGAAGATGGGGGGGGGGGGGGGAGAACCTGTCATCTGGCCTGCCTGGTGACACTCTGAACAGAGGCCATTGTGTGTCTGTCTATAAAACGTCCACGATGCGTGTCATGAATGCAACAGACGGATCAAACTCACCTGTCGGCCCTCTTTATCTGCCCGCGCCTTCGCTCCTTTTTCGCATCGGCTCTAATGATGGTGTCCCTGGACCCGTAGTCGATGGGGAACCCGTCACCCTCGCACTCCAAGGAAGGGGACACTGAACGGGGAAAGACACTTCAGACTCCACACACCTTGATGTCACCAATCAAACCAGACTTTACCCATCTCTACAACTAGTGGCAGAGTGAAGCGAGGTGGAGCTTTCTGAGGAGTGTGTGGGGGTGGGGGGGTTCTGGCTCTTTATCATCAGCTGGAGGAGAGAGATGTGAAAGAGCAGGTTGGGTGGGATGACGCTGATCACTGTTGGCTCCGATCAAGACGGCACTCTACTTTATTAAACCCCAAAACAAGAGGATGTGTGACTCTGCACAAGTCCACCTTAGTTAAACTGATAGAGCTGACCACCAGCAGCTAAATGTCATCAGAAGCTCAGATGCTGAGTAAAGTTTGAGATGCTCTAACTTGGTTATCGTCCTGAAAGGCTTGGGTTACAAGTTGCGATCCTAAAAGCAGTGGACTGCATGCTAGGGGGGCAGCATAAAGGAGCACCACAGTTCCCTGAAGTTCAGAGATTGTAGCTCTTTAGTCAGCAGATCTGTTCTGGTCTGCATCCAAAACTTAGAGCAGTAAACTGCCACACAGTGACAGCCAAACAGACGTGCACTCTAACCAGTTTTACAGCTGCTGGGAATGCACAGAGGAACTGCCCACTTGCAAATATGAGCACATCTCAGTCATACATACATATATAGGTGTATAGAAGCCTTCCTAAATGGCTAAAAACACAACACGATGCTCGTTTGTAGTCACATTTTTTTATGATAATGCCGGCGCACAGTGCTGGTATCATTACTAAACACTTTTCTGCAGCACATTTAGAGACAAAATTTAAACTTTTACACGCTTCACTGAGCTCCTCTGTGACCAATCGATGTGAAATTGCCAAGCGAATATACACTTCAGAATGCTAAGCACGCTGCGAGACACTTGACAGAGGGAAAGTGTAATATGCACTGCGTTAAGTGCCAACAGGGCTGCTGCTGCTGCTGCAGCGCAAACGCAGCCCTGCATATGGATCCACTCTTATTGTAACGATAAGTTTCAGCCTGACAGATGCTGCGGACGCTTTGAGGCATGTGCTCTTACCTCAGACCCGAAGGATCCTCAGGAATCCAACAAGAGGCGCGGCGGTAAGATGCGGGGATGGGGGTGGGGGGGCGCGTCCCATGGAGTTCAAGCAGCCGCATGCAGACAAGTGTGTGAGAAAAGGAGCGCGGTCGGGTTGTGCTGAGCACACCAGAGAGGGAAAAAAGGTGCTCAATCAAACGGACTTTACGAACAGAGCGAGAGAGGGAATTAAAGAGAGAGCTGGAATGGAGGTTTGACAGTGTAACTCGTACAGTTTTTGGATTTTATTTGTATTTTAGGAAAGATTAACTGAATTATTTGCTTCAGTATTTTGTAATTGGTGTTTTGCTTTGCAAAAAGCAAAGAAAAAACAAAACTACAAAAAAAAAAAAAAACAGGAGTGAATTGAGTTGTACTATAGCAAGTTGGTCTATCAGTGCCGCATTTATTTATCAGCTCACGTAAATCCTATAAAGTCTTTACTCATTTATTTACCTATAAATAAGGTAATTATTTATTTACCTATAAATAAGGTAAATAAATAAGACTCAAAGGATCCTCAGGCTTACACACTAGACCTCGTGTGTAAGCCTGAGGTCTAATACCAGGATTTTTTGAGTTCCTGTGCTTGAGCCCAGTGAGACCTGGCCAACATACACATGCTTACATTCGTACTATTTCTGGCTCATCTGCATCAACCTAGAGTTTCATTCATAGGTCTTCAATTTCATTCTCCACTTTGATAGCTGGCAGGTCACCACACGCAGAGGAAATTGGAGTCCCACAAACAGGAAAGTCTTCAAACTCGTCGACCTTTCAGTGTTTTTCCCATAATAAGTCCAGAAAATCGAATGTGTTTCATTGAGTTTTAACGAAACACACCAACATAAGGTTGAGCAGTTGAAATTCAGTAATAATTTATTTATGCCCAAAGGGAAATGAAATGTTGTAACTCATATCATCAGATTATTTTCAAAGAGTCCAAGGTGTTGCTGTGGGCAGTAGCACTGCTAATCCCCCTCATTTGCTTTTGCTGCTACTCTTTAAATCTCTATCTGGCCAAATGGTTAGGTGTTCACTTTTTTTTCTTTGGGCTGCAAACCTCTGAGGTATTTTTCTACCAGCTGTTGATATCTAGAGGTTGATTTTTTGCACATTCTTTTTTGCAAAGTAGCTCAGGCTCGGTGAGAGCTGATGAAAAGTCTCAGTGTACATCAACTTTCAAATCTTGCCACAGATTCTCTGATTTAGGACTGGGTCATTCACACTGATGAGGAGTATGTTTTGATCTAGAGCATCGTTTCTCAAAGTGGAGGGCGCCGCTAAAAATGTTCGACTTTTGAAACTCAGAAATTTCCATGTTTTTTTTTCTAGAAAATCTCTGGGATTAATTAATTTATTTTTTTTGGGTGCAAATTACTCCTGCTTTTCACGTGAGGTACTCAATTCCTTGGATGACATTGTCAGATACATGTGCTTTCAGGGCGTTGGATGTATCATCTTCTGCAGCCATTTTCTGTAGTAGTTTGAGTTTGTGGAGATTTTTTGGCTACCAAGAGAATCTGGTGCACATGAGAAATAAACTTCTTTTCTTTTCTCCATGTCCCAGGAGCGTCCAAAATGGCAGTCAGGGGGACATTTGTGGGACCTCAAAACAATTTTGGGTGAAAACTTAATTACAATTCACAAGTAGCTTAAGTTCTGCAGTGGACTGGTGACGTGTTAGATAATGGATGGAAATGGCCTAAATTTGGTTTGATGGTCAGACAGTTGATGCAGAAACACATAAAGACATCCGGGGGTGTGATTTCAAGTGATGCTTTGTCTTTTCAAAGAAGATACAAAGTAAGATCTTTTTTTAAAAAATCATCCAAGCTTTTGGTTTCCATTTAATATATTATTAAAAGGGGGCCACAAACACACACAGTGACTTTTACTAAAAAAAACAAAAAAAAAAAAAACAATTGGGAATGTTCTTAACATAAACTTGGCAAAATATTTTAAGAGTGAGCCATATCCTGGACCCCGTTCTTGTTGTTGAATACACACACACACACACGCACACACACACAAAATAAAAAAATCTAGAAGAAGAAGATCAACCTGACAAATACAGAACATGATTTGCAGTTACTTTTTAAACTAGAAGTTTTTCATGTTTCAAACCTACAAAGATTTTGATTTGCCGCCAACAGAAATTATGAAATTAGACTGCTTTGAGTATTACATTAAAATATTGTTATATATATATATATATACAGTTTTTTGCCATTTTAATGATTAAAAGCTAAATATTTGGCAAGTACATTTAACTTGGTGTTTTTGGCCGTCGAGGCAAAACGTTTGGACACCACAGCCTCCAAAGGTCCTTGAAGCTTGGTGTGTTTTCCATCTCCCCAGATTTTAGCGTTCAGTGAACTATTAGCCTCCCTGAAGTTAAATCCATCTTTTTCCGTCTGGCTCCTGAACGTCTGTCTGCATTCATAACCTCCCCTCCACCTCCCACTTGTGACAGATGGTTCCCTTATGGTGCGTGAGCTGATCAGATGGCGCTACAATGACTTCAAAAATAAAAACAACAATATGGGTGTTGGTGTGTGTGTGTGTGTGTGTACTTTGTCTCTATGACAATTGTTTTCAGTGCGAGCTTTGTGGCTTTCTGTCGCATCAGATAACATGTTCCCCGTAATCAGAGAGTGATTATCACCCTAAATACCGGTTACCATGCTACCAACACATCTTCAGCTGTTGTGCATCAGTCAGTTTCATTCACTCCTTCGCTCTCGTCAGTTCCTCTCGTTTCTGCCCCCGGCGGCACTTCACCGACGCTCTCGGTTGAATCTGACCTGGCCTCCGAGAATGTGTAAATATTTTATATAAAATCTACGAAACTGCAGTGAAAGGTGGTTCTACAAAGAGCTGAGTCAGAGAGAGCGAATACAAATGAGCATCACACTTTTGACGTTCACTTCAGTTTAAAAACGACGTAAAACCATCTGGTACTTTGCGTTCAGCCTGTCACAATACGCACCAAACCAATTAATTGGTCATTTCCATTTGCATGCTTGTTTGCCTAATCTTTAAAGCAAATGCTGCTATTTAATACAGCCGCCATTTTGAAAAGGTTCAGCAAGCATTTGACATACAGTACGATGCCGTTAGTTGGGGTTTTCTTGCTACAGGAACTTTTGCTGGTTTTCTCTGTCTGAGCCTAATGATCAATATGTTTTGTAAGGTGATTTTCTTCATCTTACAATTTAATTATTGTTTTGGCTGTTTTCTTTTACTTATTTTTGGATATTTGAAATGTCTTCCAGTTCCAGTGTTAGATGTTCTTTGGAAAGTTTATTGATGTCTGAGAGCAGGTCCTTTCATTATTGTGCCTTTGTTACTATATTAGCTGAAAAGGTTGTCAAAACGACAATATTATCGTTGATTGCAATAATTTCTGGGACAATTTATCCATCCATCAAAACTGGTTAGAGTGACAGGACTACGTTGTGTTTCCTTAGATTAAAATAAATCAAAACACATTGAAGGCTGTCAAAATGTACATTTTACCACACGCCTCTCCATAAGTTCTGTATTAAATTAATTGGATGTTCATTTCACTGATTAATAATGTTTCCACAACAGTCCTTGTAAAAGCGTTGCATCGTGAATCACAGCTCAGCGCCGGGGTCGCCGAGTTTGAAACGCGACATTCAAAGCCGATTGATTATACACGGCTGCTGCGGCGCCAAAAAGCGCTAAACTTTGAGTTTCTACGACTGTTATTGTCAAAGGAACATCAAGTAAAGTGAGCTGCGATGGACCCGACTTCCAACTTCTCCATCTTTTCCCGCAAATACCGGGGAAAACCTCCACTGGGGTCTGGAGTTGCTGAGAGGCAGAATTGGATTTATTTTATGCACTGCACCTAATAAACTGTTAAATACATTTAGCCGCTTCAATTCAATCTGCGTGAGAGCTTCCGTCTGTCCAATCTCGGCAAAACTGAACTCTGTCCAACTGCAGTGAAAGAGGTGTCCCGTTGCTTTGAATGCATAAATCACTTCATGTGTGAGAGAGAAGAAAAAGTTTGATGTTTGACAAAACCTTAGAGAAGGGCTGTATTTTATTCTGCAAAACAAAACAAAAAAAGAACTTTTTTTCCTGGTTCAATCATTCATTTCAAGTCACACCAGCAGTAAAACAAACCAAAGAGTTAAACAAAGAAATTGAAATTCCTCTTACTTCTTGTGGACCAGTGACTACACCTCCAGATGTTCTTCCAGTGAAGTGCTTCGTTTTGTTCCTTGCAGCCAGATAAATATGTCCATCCAGCAGGAGCAGGGGAGACAGATCCAATAAAACATCTGCAAGACCCACACCGGAGCAAAAGTTTGCTCAGACTGATTGACCTGACGACAGACGCGCTCATAATTACTGTAGACATGAAAAGGACGGCAATAAAAAAAAAAAAAAAAAACAGAAGCAGACAGAGGGAGAGGAGGAGAGCTACGCCGCTATTATGAGCACTTTATTTTCAATTAAGCCCTCGTGCCTCCACAGCGAGCTCACTTTCTGACAGAGCTTTTGATGATGCGGGGACTTTCTCCCGACTGGAAGCTGCGTGGTTAGCAAACGTCGGCAACTTTGGTCATTTGAGGGAAGACGCGTTATCGGACACGACAAAATGAAAGAAAGGGCAGGAAAAGAAGATGAAATTACAACTGGAACATGTATATGCGTCTACATTTTATTTTATTCATGTTTATACTTTTAATCTTGTAAAATCTAAATAACAAAATGTCCAATACTTATTTAATAAAATGTTCAATAAATTCTCAGTCAGTGGCGCCCCGTGATTGAATGGGGCCTGGGCAGCAGCCCTTGTACCTGCAGTATACATGCAGGGTTTCTCCCAGTGTATTATAAGCCTGGCAGGCCACCAGGCTTTACTTGTGTCCCTCTAGGTTAAGCATTGCTTATTTAAGTTGTTTGTTTTTTTAATGTTTGCATTTTAAGACTTTACAGTTGATGTCCAGGTACTAATCTTCAAATCTTCCAATAACACACAGCTATCAAGAGATATTTCCTGTCGACTTTAAATATTTTTTAACTCTAAAACACAACGGGCCGGGCTTAGCAAGTTTTCTATGTTAAATACTGACAGAAGTATTTAACGCGTGAAAAGTTTTACAGGGTAAAGCGATAACGTGATCAGCAGCAGCTGTAGGCCTGAATCAATTTTCTTTTCCTTAATAAAACCTTGATGTAAAGACGGAAATATCTCATCTCTGAAATTGACCCAGAAAAGGAAAGCATCGACACCTTTTAATTATTTGCTTATTCATCGCATACATATTTAATTTAAGTGCTCACAGCACTGGGAGGGATCCAGAAATGCAGCAGAAAGCTGTTTCACTGAGCAAAGGACAGCTTTTTGTTTTTGTTCAGAATTTTTGCTGCTCTTTCCCCAAATCACTACTTATCCCCAAAATTAGTAATGTCTTTTTTTTTTTATACATGATTACATGCATGAATCATCAAGAAATGATTTTGACTAATCGGACCAGGACCTTCCACAATGGATGTGAATAACTTTGGATGAAATGGTAATCAATGAAATTATGTCTTTAAATGCAGATTAAA
The DNA here is from genome assembly GCF_002775205.1 of Xiphophorus maculatus. Taxonomy (NCBI): domain Eukaryota; kingdom Metazoa; phylum Chordata; class Actinopteri; order Cyprinodontiformes; family Poeciliidae; genus Xiphophorus; species Xiphophorus maculatus. Next base: position 24,099,326 of record NC_036453.1, on the reverse strand, counting down.
TAACAAATCCAAGTTTTAGAAGTGTTTCTGTCTCCTGGAATAATTACATTGAATTTCCACAAAAGAATGACATTAAAAGTATCAGTAATGTCTTAAATCAAGTTTTCGTGCCATTAGGTTTGAAGCTTTTTTTTTTTTTTTTTTACACAATTTTCCTCAAAATGTCAAAATCCCAAAAGAAAACGTTTCAAAAAAAAAAAAAAAAAACCCAAAATACAATTTCTTTTTGAAATTACAGCAAACTTTCTAGATATTTATAGAAAAGAATAAAAGTTACTTTTTTCAGAAAATCATGCAATATTTGATGTTTTTTCCTGGACTGAGGGAAAAAAATGGCTCTTTAGTTTGCAGACCTCTGAGTACTTTATCTGGTTGAACACTCCACACCTTTAATTCCCGTTCATATTGGACTTTTCTTTATGATAATGACGACACCGAACCTCCGACTACGCTGTCTGAAATATTAGCCAGCTTGGATTCAAATCAGCGCATCAGTGTAATCACATTTCAATATTTTGAAGCAAATCCATTAATTTATATCAATAAAATGCCAGGAAACTCAAAGCGCAGACAGGTGAGCTAATGTGCTAAAACAAACTTAACTTCCATCTACCACAGTATGCGTTAGTACTAACTGAAAGGACATAAGTGTGACCTCATTTCCCCATTTTTACTCATCATCTGACACAGCAGCTGCACAGTGAAAAGCCAAACCTTCGAAGCTGGGTGCATTTGACACGTCCTGTTAACACCTCTTATTGATCTGCCCAGGAATCTACTTGACACTTTAAACCAATGCCTGGAGAAAGCTTTTAGACACTGAGAAGGAATCAGGATGAGTAAGGAAGGAGCGCTCTGCAGGAACTATAGTAAGGTGAGTAAAGGTGTGGGACGACAGTCGTGTCGATGAGAAGTTTTACATTTTCTTCGGTCATCATGACTCCGATTCAGATTTACTCTTGGTTTCATTTGCCCAGAACACATTTTTATGGAACATTACTATGTCCTTTAGAAATGCTATTCTGGATTTTATTCATAATCCCGATTCAACACACAAAGGCACATCATCTTTTTTCCTGAAAAAAAAAACAAAACAGATATTTCTCCTCAATGTATAACTAAAAAGTCCAAAAGTATCTTCTATCTTCTCTAATGAATAAAAAAAAACAAAAAAACGTTGAGTAATCACAAACACAGGATGCAAAATTAACTAACATGTTTGCAAATGTCTTTAAATCTTTGTTCCGTCTTAACAGAATGACGCCGTCTCTGTGTCCTAAGTGCACAAAGGAGCGTAATCACAGCTCCTTCCTCCCAGCTGCTGTTAGACTTTAGCCATCATTGCTCCCAGAAAACTGGAGCTGCAAAGCATTTTTTTAAAATTATTCTGTACATTAGTCCTCACTGTACAATCTATTATACTTACTGTTATTTTGTGAATCTACATGTTTCAACTTGCCTGTCGCTTTAAACCTGCATTTCTCCACTGAGGGACAATTAAACGTCGTTTCTACTAAAGGTTAGAAAAGGGGTTTTTTTTTTAGCATTTAGCAAAGCTAATTTTAGTTTCATTTTATTTTTTAACTCTCTTATAAGGGCTTTTATAAGTATTTTTCATTAGGCCTCTTAAACTAGGATTTAGTCTGAATTTTGTTGCATAAACATGTAAATTTGAGCTGGTATGACAATGAAGTTCCTTGAAATCATGATGAATTATACTAAATATGCATTATTGATGCAAGAGGTACGGATCAAACAACAAATTAAACACTTTGGATGCATTCTGACTGATGCCTAGTTGCTTATAGTACAGTAAATAGATTTTTGAGAGAAAGAGTAGATGCTACAAGATTTCTGTCTTTCAACCACTTCTTTTCATTCATACCTTTGTTTACATCAACATGTGACATATTTATTTTAAACTGTAAATGAATAAATACAATAAAACTTATAAGATCTCTCTCTAGAAAAAAAGAAAAATCTGATTGCGTGTTGCTTTTGCAAAATCTGACAGAAGTTTTTGTGATATTCCCAGTTAATTTCACAAGATCACATAAACATTTTGCAGGATACACAGCTACTTTTGTGAAATCTCACAAAGATTTAAGGGCGGACTCGGATCCGGCGTGTCGGGTTTTACAACAGGCATGTGCTGGAGACGCCTACACCTGTCATGTTATGTCCAGGCCAGCCTCTTTTTATAGATTTTCAACTTCATTCCTGAGCCTTAATAACATAAAACTAAGTATTTTTGCACTATGCTGATGCTGGCAGATCAGACTTTGACTATACAGTTTTTCTTTTCCCATTTGATGAGTAGAGAGACTCCAAATCAATTTCCCGTTAGGAACAATAAATCACCCGTCGACCAAGTGGGAGGACAATTTACGTTCTCACAAAAATGGTTCATAGACAAAATGATCTAACGTAAATTAAAAAAAAAGAACAAAAACTACATGTGATGGGTTCCTTTTAATGAATAGCAAGCTCTGGAATAGTCTTTTACATTCGCCACATTGGGCTGCACTCAGTACATCACCACCCACCATCTGAACATTTACACAAACTTCAAATGCTCGACTCTGTGAAAATGTGAAAAGCAGTTCATTGATTCAGACGGCTTAGTGTTGCCTTCAATCTTCAGGAGTTTTTCTTTGTTTACATTTTGTTCTTTCACACATCACACAAATTATCTACAAGTTAAGAATTGAGATGCATTTCTACTCTAAAATTTAATGTGCTAAGCAGAAAACAGAAAAGTCCCAAGGATTAGTGCTTCCCCCCCCCCCCCCGCCACGTAACAAATATAATCTCTTTTTGTTATTTGGAAGTTGCTCATCTTAAAATGTAAAAATAGACTTGCGTATTAAACAGATGTCAGATCTGCTTATTAACGTTCAAAGGCTAAAACAGGCTGTGCTTAACTGGACTGATACGGGGAAAGAGCTGCACCATTATTATCGTTATTCAACTTTTTAAAATGAACACCCTATATATAATTATATATATATATATATATATATATATATATATATAGAGGTCAGCATGTGGAATGCATAAATTAGATCTGAAGATGTTTTATTATTGTGGCACACAAGCAGCATTGCTGGTTTCTACCCCCTGACCTCTGACCTCCACTTTGTGTGAAATGATGATTGCTGATGTGAAGCTCCTCCTCTTCCTCGTCCTGCTGCTGGGGATCAGAAGAGTTTGATCATGCTTTCTCTAGACTTCCCCACTCCGACCCACTTCACTGAAATGAGAAACAACAGCGTTTGAGGACGCGACTGGCGGGTCCGGCTCAGGTTTCTCCATTAGCCGAGGAGATCTCTTTACAAACCCGGCACTTGCAGGAAGTCCTCGATGAAGCGGATGTAATTCTGCGCCTCAGGAGGCAACTCCTCGAAGCTCCGGACCGTCTCGGTGCTGCAGCGCCAGCCGGGCAACGTCTCGTAGTCCACCGACACCCGCGTCAACACGTCCATGTTCGCTGCGGCGCGAGAGACGGATATCGTAGTGAAAGTGGGAGAAAAACAAAAATCCTCTTTTAGGAGTTTAACGGCAGAAAATGGATGGGTTTTTATCTTCAAGTTTCGTTTTTATCCTTCTGCCTGGAGGAGCTGATCCAAACAAAATCAGCACCATGTTTATTCATCAGGGCCCAGAATCTATACGCAACAGATAAAGTGTCTTCTAATTTATGAATAAATGATAAAGACATGCCCACTTCACGGCTTTCACGGGAGTTAAATATTAAATTGTGAAAATTCAGTTCAATACATCGTATTTACTTCACACATAAGAACCAGCAAAGTTCCCAAACTTTTCCATTAATATCAATGAACTAAAGAAGACAGTTTCAATTCACTATTATATCATTTTTTACTGTTATTAATAATATAGTATTCTCCACATTCTACATCAGGGACAAGTAAACTAAAATAATGAAAACTTATGTCTAGACACCTGATTGGTCTGAGAAAGTCACAAAATTAAAAAGGTTCTCACCAAGTTTTCTGCCAAATTTCAAATAGAAATGATTTTGTTAATTCGAAAACAAGAAACGGATCGGCTTATTTAACCTCAGACATTCTTTAAATATCTGGTTTCAACTGTAAACAACATTTTCCCAAATTTAAATCAAGCATTTTCCAAACCTCGAATTTCACGTCTATTTGAAATTCAAGAATTTTCAAGGACTTTAAAGCAGCCAATACAAAACCCTGATAAACAATCCAGGAAGACCTCCGAGCAGCAGGAAGTGCTCACCTGGAAAGCTCGGCAGGGGTTCGCCATTAACCTTGTAAGCCACGCCCACTTTAATCTCTGGCAAGGTGTCCAAGATGTCCAACTTTGTCAAAGCGATTCTGCACAAACGAAGCACAGCTGTGTTGAGGGCTGGGGGCCGCAGAGAGGAGACGGAGAGAGGACGGCGCAAAACGGTTCCTTACGCCGAGAAGCCGTTGACCATGTGGGCGTATCGGACCAGAATCAGGTCCAGCCAACCGCAGCGCCTCCTCCGGCCCGTCGTCACGCCAAACTCTCGCCCTCTGCTCTGCAGCAGATCGCCGATGTCCTGCAAAGCCAACAGGAAGTTAAACCAGTGAAGCAGGAAGTTTATATACGTCTAAGGACTTTGGATTTTTAACTAAACGGCATCGATCTTTTTAAACGGACTGGTTTCCTGGTTTGGGTCTGATTATTAAACACAGTTCAAGAGAGTAATTTTAGGCTCCTCCCACTTGAAATTTCTGACCAATCACACAGCAGCTGTGGTCAGAAGACCCTTTAATAAAGTTCTACCCAGAAGACCCGTCGAGAGCTCCACGTTCAGGGTTTTGAGAACGAAACTAAATAATTTGGTTCTTGAATTGCTAGGAGAGGTTAAGTAAGTCAAACTTAGACACAACAGCACAAACACACTGGTTGGACATTAAAGCTGCTTTTGGAAAGAACAAAACTGTCTCACAATGTAGGATCTGGAATGTGGCGCACCGTTGGCCCCCTGTCCTCTTCCCCATCGAAAATGGATGAAAGTCAGGTTTTTGCCAGAAAACCAACTAGAAAATAAACTCCAATTGTGCCAAGAAGAGTGGTCGAATATTCAGCCTGGAATATGCCAGTGGGGTTTTCTTCTTGCCAAGAAACATTTATCCAGATTAGAACTGAAACGATTAATCGGCCTAATCAATGACTGAAATAATTGTCAACTAATTTAGTTTGAGCAATCATCAACTGGAGTATAAGACTCAAAAACACATTAAGAGCAGAAATTAATCCAAAACTGTACAAATAATATATACATTTTGCATTTATGGTAAAAAAAAATAAATAAAATATTTTTCTGTAAATATTTTCTGTCCTGGACTCCTCGAGTGGTAGCTTTACCTGGTTCAAATTCTGTAAAAGAAAACTAAACCTCCTACTAAGCACCTTTTAATGTCCAATTAATTAATTCTTCCAAAATTTAGCAGATAAATCCTTCAGTTTCACATGTTGATGTTGGCAGCATTTGGTTTTTTTGGTGCAGATGCCTCCTTTGTTACAAATGACCAAGCCTTCACTAAAGGAATGCTGAAAATTTTTTATTTTCTTACTCAAAAAAGCAAATGAATTACTTGTGTGTTTCCATATTGTAATGCATTTCTGACTTTGTTTAAAAAGGCTTTAGTGGTTAAATAAAAAACCTGCAGAATGTGCCTTTTTTATCTGATTAATTGGTAGAATAATCAATTACTAAAATAATTGTTAGTTGCAGCTCTAATTCAAATACTAGAGCGAGTGTTTGTATAAATTTCAGTGTCTGCAGATAGTAAATCTACAATAAATTCAAACTTATCTTATTTTTATAATATCATCCAAACTATCTGGTGTACATTCAGTCCAGCATTGTGAAAGAACGACTCAAAAACATAATTAAAAGCCTCAAATGAATATTTATACCAGCTGTGTCTGAGAATCAGGAGGCGTCGGACTTATTTTTGCAGAGCATCTCAGTGACTTCTGCAGCTTTTATGGGAAGCATTGCTCCACAAATCTGTCAGCGACTCCAGCTGGGTCACAGTTTCTCACTCACGTTATCCTGCTCAGTTGGAAAAGCACCAACTCCCACCCGGGTCGTATAGGCTTTAACGACGCCGTAGACCCGGCCGACGTACGAGGGAGGCACACCGAGCCCGGTGCAGACGCCGCCGACGGTGCAGTTAGAAGACGTGACGAAAGGGTACGTCCCTAAACAGAGACACGTCTGTTAGGGCTTTAACAGGGACAAAGAGAAAAGATGTTTCTTCCTCGTGTGTTGGAGTCGAGTCTCTGTCGCTCACCAAAGTCGATGTCCAGTAGAGCAGCGTTGGCTCCCTCCACCAGGATTTTCTTGCTGGGACCAGTGAGAGCTTTGTGCATGAAGTACACGCCATCAGTCACCAGGGGGCGCAGTTTCTCTGCATATTCCTACAAAACAACAGCGCTGCTATTACACTCAGAAATTCATCTGAGCATCATTTCAAATGATTTTGTTTGGGTTAAAAATTAAATATAAATGTAAAAAGGGAAAAACATAATAAGTTACTTTGAGCTGCTTCAGCTCCCCTTTGATGTCGACGTTGAGGTTTGGATACATGGCCAGGAAGTGATCGGCCAACATTCGAAACCTGCAAACCCAACCAGAGCAGATCTTAAGAAAAAAAAAAGAAAAAAAAAAAAAAGACTCAATTCACAACAGGAAAAAGATGAGAGCAGGGAGACGACAAGGTTCTTTCAGATTCTAGACTTTAGAGAGGTGCTGCCATCTGCTGGCCAAAGAACATACAGCCTTTTGTTATATTCATAAAACTGGTGATTTACTTGAAAAGTAGACTTTCCAGTCTACTTTTTCAGTATGAAAAGAGATTTTATAAAGTAGCGCTCTAAAATAAATTGTGGATGATATGAATTTAGAATGTTATCACAATATTTTGTGGTACTATTGTGATAAGGATTAAAAAATTATGATAAAAAGAATCTACTACTTATTTTTTAGCTAACTGGAACAGCATGCAAGGCACCAGAAACACAAATACTGCACTTGAAAACAACTTCCCATTTCTTAAAGAATGGGAAGTCCAGTTCATAATACTAAGCTGCAAAAATATTTGCTGACGGTTTTGTGGAACAAACAATGGAGAGTAGTAAAATAACAATTCAGATGTCAAGTTTTTTTAAACATTAATTGAAATTTATCGGGACAACTATACGATAAACGCCCACCACTATATGGATGCAACAAAAAATTTTCATTTTAGGAGATTTCCCCATAAATTTAGATGTCAAATCTTCTATTAATAGCTACAACAGGCTTTTCACAAAGTAAATTCCCTGTCCTCCTTAATTTTCCATATCGATAGGCTCACCTTATTCTACTTTTTTGCAATAAAACATTTTACTCTGGCTGGGTTTTATTTTGTAGCAGCGGGAGGGGAAAAAAATTGTCTCTGAATGGAAAAGGTTGGGCTGGACGGTTGGAACTTGGGACACAGTTGCCACTCACTTCTCTTCAAAAACCTTGAAATCTGAGACGAGGTCACAGACTCTCAGACCGTTGCGAGCGGCTTTGGATGAGTAGGCTGGTCCAATGCCTTTCTTAGTGGTCCCCAAACTGGAGAGCAGATAAAAGAAAAAAACACAGAAATAATTCACAATTTGAGAGGAGTTGCAGAGAAGCACATTCACATCGCGTTCAGGTAACTTAACAGACGTACTTTTTCCCTTCTTGCTGCTGCCGCTGCTGCTCCTGGATCCCATCGACAGCTTGGTGGAAGTTAAACACTAGAGGGGAGAGTGAACCGTGAGGGAAAAAAAAACAAAAAAAAAACATGTTTCCAGTTCAAAATTATGAAAGAGAACGAGAGAAGTAAGCAAACTCACCGATGTGGGCCCGATCGGAGATCTTTAACCTCTCCTCCCATCCCTGTAATCCTGCAGGAAACCGAGAAAACTTCAACTCACGTGTGTTTTTACACAAATCTGTCTGATCTGACTGGAGAAACGGTTTTTACCTTTCCCCTTCCGCAGATTTTTCTCAGCCTCTTCAAACAAACCGGGCAGGTGAATCACCACTCCATTGCCTGTTTACAAACAAGGAGGAGAAATTATTTAATACATCTAATAGCCTACAAAATTAATACTCATTGCATTTATGAGACTGCTAAAAAAAAAGCAACTACTTGTTAATGCATTTCAGGGAATAACATGTTTAATTATCTTATTTTAAAAAGGAGGTGAATTATTCATTTGCATTTTTTTTGTGTATTGCGCATATGCCGTACAAAATGTTTAGGTGGTTAAACGAAAAATCTGAAGAATGCGCCACTTTTTAAAAAATCCAATTAATCGATCACTAAAATTCAAATTCAAAAATACTTTACTGATCCCAAAGAGAAACTGAATGCTGCTGTAACTCATTTCATTCTAAATCTTTCAAAGAGTTATTGCAGATGACGACGCTGTGGGCAGGAAAAATCTTTAGTAGCAGTCTGTATTACAGCGGGTTTCGAAAAAACCTCTGACTAAAGACACAGTTTTTCCACTAATAATGATAATAATCACTAGTTACAGTCCTACTCTGGTCGGATAAAAACAAAATTGACCTTTTTTTGCCTGAACATCCTCTTCATGAAAGGGTGTCTTCAGTCAGAGGCTTCTTCACACCCTCTGTAATACAGACTGCTACATTAGAGCACATTTAGAGTCCAGACCTCAATTCGACTGGGAATGTGTATCCAGGTTTAAAAAAAATATATATAAATAAATCACTTGCAGGCCCAAAACAGACATCATGGAGGTGGGGAAACATTTGTGTGTTGAGTCCATTCATCAGTTCCACCCAGGGTAAACTGGGTCATCGTTCAGTTCAGCTTTCTGCCAAGCTGTACTGTCTCTATGGTTCAGTGCCCTCTGTTTACTACGGCGCTTTCTTATCTCTTCCTCAAGCGCCACTGGGGAAAAGATAAAGGAGGCCCGCTGAAGTTCGGATGCTGCCCTCGTTACTGATGCTTTTATCATCCCGCCATCTTCTGGCCTGAAAGCGAATAAAAGCCTACCGATGAATGAGATGGCCTTCTTGTTGAGCACGCCGCTGGGCAGCAGGTGGAAGTCGTACTCCACTGAATCCACCACCACCGTGTGACCTGCATTGTTTCCTCCCTGCAAAACAGCACAAAACATGCAGCCGTTCTGTCAAGACAGTCCTGCAAAATCAGGTTAGCAAGCTGTAATATCATTTTCTGATTAAGCCTCAAAAAGGCCGTGGCAGCTCTGCTGCTCGACAGGCAGGGGAATCACATTTGGGGTAATAGTCTCTGTAGCTGAGAGTGTGCAGAGCAACAGGGACAGCTTCTTTCTGCAAGGTCGATGCCTTACATAACGGATTATTCCGTGGCTATGCTTATCGGTGTGGAGGTCACGAGCTTCATTCTCTAACCGTGTCGTTCTCGTGACTATGACAAAAAAAAAAAGGAAGAAATAAACAAAAATGACTGCTAACATGAAACTAGCCCTTCCACATCCGGGAGGTCAGGGAAGGTGATGACGTCAAAGCCGGTCATGAATATGTAAAGGAGGCACACACACACACACACACACACACAAACAGTCTGACTTCCACTCACGAGTGGAAATATAACTGTTAGTTCAAATATAAAAACGACATTGGGCTAACGTATAGACGCCGTTAAGTAAAAACTGTTGCGCTAACACGGTGGTGTAGTTTGATACCTGGCACCTGCATACAATATCCGCATCCATGGCGAGCAAGTCCACAACTTTTCCCTTCCCCTCGTCGCCCCACTGCGCTCCGAGCACCACGGTCACTTTGTTCTGGGGCTCCCGCGGGGCGCGGAGCGACACGTCCTGCTGGACGTTCTCCCTCGGCCGCTTCACCACCGGCTCTCCGTTCAGGGAGGCAGCCTCCTGGCCGTTAACGTTAGCCATATTGTCGTCGGACGCCATGCTGCCCTCTCTCCTCGTTTTACCGCGTTCTCTCGCTGCTCCACGGGAAGTCCTGGCGTCCTGCGCCGCTAGGTGGCGCCGTTTCCTTAAATTCACTCATTGTTCTGGGTAAAAATAATTATTATTGGACGTTTTTAGTTTACTCTTTCGATTACCTCTATCTAGTGGCTGTGAATGACTTTGAAAGTATGTAATTGAGTAATTGTATTAAGTTTGAGCAGATTATCAGTTTATTAAAATATCGCGAGTAGGCAACGGAAAGGTATGTGACGTTACATGACGCAGTTTGCACAACTTCCGGTTGTTTTGCTTCGGTACTGAAATATGGAAAGAAAAAGGTCATGTTGTTGAACTCTTGACCAGAGTCTCTTGTCCTGTTAAGTGTTCATGTGCCTGTTAATATTTAACTTGCTGAATTGCACACCAGGCTGTAGATCTCTAAATCAGCTCCCGCAGCACATGAGGACAGAGGATTTTCCTGAGCGCATGTCCCTGATAGAGAGCATGGCTGTGCTGAGAGCGTCCAAACAAGCCCTGAGGAAAGATCTGAAGCGTCGGCTTGCTGCGCTTAGCGCCGAGGAGAAGCAGCGACAGTCCCTGGTGCTTTCACGCAAGCTGTTGGAACATCCCAAGTATATCTCCTCACAGCGAGTTGCAGTGTTTCTCAATATGGATGATGAAGTGCGCACTGAGGAAATAATCAGAGACATCTTCAAACGGGGCAAAAGCTGCTTCATACCCAGATATCTGAGCAGTAGCTCCCATATGGATATGCTGAAGATCAACAGTCTGCAGGACTTGGAGAAGTTGCCTCTGACATCCTGGAATATCCGGCAGCCATCGGATGATTGCAAAAGCAGAGAGGAAGCATTGTCTTCAGGAGGGCTGGATCTCATGTTGATGCCAGGCCTGGGCTTTGACCTCAATGGAGGACGTCTTGGGCGAGGAAAGGGCTTCTACGACACTTATTTGAGACGCTGCAGCGAACACCCTATAGGGAAGCCTTACACCATCGCCCTGGCTTTCAAAGAGCAGCTCTGTCAAAAGGTTCCTGTGGGCTCCAATGATGTCTTGATAGACGAAGTCCTATATGAGGAGCAGTAACCAGTCCCTTATGTGCACATCTCACATGATCCAGGATAATTCATGAATCACTTCCCACTTCATAGGAATAACAGCATGAATTCTTGTCTTTTTGTCTGACCTACTAATGAAAAAAACAAAACAAATAAAACACAAAATATCAAAGAACCAACCTGGTAATAAGACTCATAATTTGGACTTGCAAGCTTATAAACAGTCATGGTTTCTGATCATCGAGCTTTAACCATTTATGACTGAGAAATGGTGCTATAAGTGTTTTAACATATATTTTACATTGCAGTGGAGCAATTTTAACCCAATTTCCATTTTCAGGATTGTTTTACATCAGTCGCATTTAAGGGGTTTGAGCATGAACAACCTTTATAAGGTCATGCAGCAACATCTCAGGCTAATTTAGGTCTGGACTTTGAGTAGGCCACTCCAAAACCATCCTTATAACCAGCTTTGTGGACTCTTTCTCTTTGACATCACATTGATATTTAGGGTGTATGATAACAGAACAATCTTCTTCTCGTGTCATTCAGCTCAAATCTCCATTTTGACCTTAATTCAACACTCTGGCCCACTGCAGGCCGCTCTTTGTGATGTTCTTTCATGCAGGCATGCAGTATTGGCTACATATTGACATTTTACATATAAATCCTTATCTTCTCTATATATTGTTTGTATTTTTGAATAGCCCCAGCTTTCACTAGCTATACCCGGGCACCATTAGTTCTGTAACATTTCTATCAAACATTTTCTGTTCAAAAGCAAAATAAGTTGCTTTAGTAGTTTTAGACTGATGAATTTAGTAGTAATGTGGTGTATCAAAAGTAACCTGGGTTATTTATAACTATTCTTGACAAATTGTGTTTGCATTATTCATACACCACTTTCCCTGACAAGTGGTATGGTAGCCACTAACCAGCAGGAACAGAAACCTTCTGATTTGGGTTTAATGACTTTAAAATGGTAAATGTGCACTTGAGGGTTTTAATTACCAGCCTTTGCCTGAGCCATATGATATACAGATGAACTACTTAGGGCTTATCTTGGCTATCTACAGCTTCCAGGTCTCCTGAATAAACCTTGAGCACAACAAGCTAATAATTTGGGGGGGAAAAGAACTTAAAACATTAAAAATAATTAAATAAGAGCTCATGTAACGCCAATTAAGGCTAGGCGCCTGACTATGGCCAAATACATTAAAATTCAGACCGAAAGGTTCGGCTGAGGAGCCCGTGTGTGTGAATAAAACACCATCAGACAGGACGTAAGTTTAAGTTATTGTATTCAAATTCATATATTTGCAATAATAATATTTTCCTATAAGTATAAACAACAAGCACAACAAGAAATCAACAACAACAAAAAAATAAACCCTGATGACACCCAAGAGTGTCTTTTTCTCTTATTCAAGTCCGTTCTTTTGTATGCAGGGCGATTAATGGTCCATCAATCAATAATCAGAATGTTTTAAAGTCCATGACCCAAAGCAATAGGTCCGGAAAAGAAAAGTAATTTGGTTCAATAAAGTACTACCGCAAAGCTGCGGTGATCCAGTAGCTCGCCATCCTGGGTTGAAAGAGGTGGTGGGGGGAAAAAACCTGACCTAAAAAGGTCATAAATAAAAAAAAACATAATTAGCATTCACATTTAAATATTTTACTGCTATCCAAAATAGCTAAACATTCATCAAAAATAAAATTAATTGCTAAATTCCATAAAGCATTTCAATTCAAATGAATTTTAAGTTACATATCAAATTAAAGTGCACTTTCAAGTTGTATCTAAGTGTTATTGACATTAGAGTCAATTAAACTCTAATGGCAATTGTTTCAATAAACAACTGACAGTATTGTTTCAATAAACAATGAATTGTTTTTTTTGGTTTGTTGCGCAACTCCAAATAAATGATCCAATTCCAGAGTTCTGTAGACCCTCAACAAAATCAACGAAAAGTGACTAAAGGTATCCTAAAAAGGACAAATTTACAAAAAATAAAATCGCTTATTTAATACTTTGAGAATATATCTTCTATTCGGCCACAAAATGAAGAAAAAGAGAATGATCTTTTAATCTATAAGACCATTTTTAAGTCGCCAATGCATAGATTTTAAGTGGGCGTGTCGCTACCGCATTTCTATTGTTAAAAAACACAAAGTAGGTAAAATTAACGACTCACCGTCGAGTGGTTGTCAGAAAACACACAATATAATCCTTCGTCTGTGTTACTTTGGCTCGATCCAGCAGTATTCTTCAACGATTTTGGAAAACGCCAAGCACAAACAGCTACCCACAGGAGATTCGAGTTCTTCTTCTTCTTCTTCTTCTTCTTCTTCTTCTTTAGATTTTAACGGCAGCTTGCATCCATTATTGTTGCACTACTGCCATCTACTGGATCCTAATATCTATACCTCAAATTCTCATAATGATCCCAGTATTTAAAAAAAAAAAACGAAAAATCTTCTTTTCCCTATTTAACTGATCAACCACATTCTCAAATTTCAATTCCCTATTAAAACCTAACTCCGTTTTTAATAATCTTCTTTGATTTACATATTTTCTACAACTAATAAAAACCTGTTCCATTGTTTCTACAGTATCACTAACTACATAAACCAGTAAGATGTTTCCCCATCTTAAAAAGAGTTCCATTTAAAAAACTGTGACCGGTTCTTATTCTATTTACAATTATCTCCTCCCTCCTAATTTTTCCTCTAATCCTTAAACCATCAACTGCATTTTGTATCCTATATAAATGCCGTCCATTTATTATCCCACCTAATTTTCCATATTTTCTTGCTTTCTCTCCAAACTATACTTTTGCCTTCAGATTTAGATAACTTTACTGGCATATCAACATCTTCTTTTTTAATAACTTCCTTAGCCAACCTATCTGCTCTTTCATTGCCCAAAATGCCTACATGAGCAGGAATCCAAAATAATATTACATCTTTATTTTGTTCACATTCTACGATGAATAGCCATAACCTCATATAATATATTTTGATGATTATTTGTACATCCCTTTTCAATACTCAACAATGCAGATAATGACAAACTATTATTTTATTTATATTAGTATCCTCCACCCATTATAAAGCTACTAATATAGCCCTACTGTATATATACTGAGATAATCAGATGTTCTTTTTGAAATATTAATCTTTAATTCAGGAATCACTACTGCTATACCAGCCGCTTCATTTTTTGGGTCTTTTGAACCATCAGTATAAATCTGCAAATATTCATTATATTTATTCTGTATTTGATTATAACATTCTTGGTAAATATTTGCTATATTTCTTTCCTTAATGATCCGTCCATATTAATATATTTCCATGTAGGTCTCAAAGGCCACAATACTGTTGGACTAAATTATTTGTTATATACATTAAATGTTTTTGCTCTGTCGTCAGCCAACCCACCCAAAGCTATTAATTTGGTCCTTTCCTCTTTCCCAACAATTTTCTAATACTTTCTTAACTGGATGACCTTCATTATGTCCTTTCAAATTTATCCAATAATTAACCATTATTTGTTGTCTTCTGATACATAATGGCCTTTCTCCTGATTCTATTTGCAAAGCACATATTGGAGTTGATTTAACTGCCCCTAAACAAATTCTCAATGCTCTGGCTTGAATATCATCTATTTTTTTTTTTTTTATCTAGTTTTAGCAGCTGAACCATACACCACACTCCCATAATCTATTCTTGACCGAATTAGTGACACATAAACATTTTTAAGTGATTCAAAACTTGCACCCCATGTCAACCCTGCTAAACACCTCATAATGTTAAGAACCTTTTTACTTTTCTCCATATGTGATTTTCCCAAGTTAGTTTCTTATCAAAATCTACTCCCAAAAAACGAAAACAGTCAACCCTTTCTAACTCTTTCCCATATAAATATAGCTTTTTATCAACCCCAAATTTTTTATTTGTAAAAAAAACATTACTTTTGTCTTCTCAATTGAAAATTTAAAACCCCACTCTACCCCCCGCCCCCACTTACCCACTTTATGCTTTCCTGAAGAGATCCGAGTTCACCTCTGACCCGGAACTTAATAGTGTGCTGTCAGTTTGACCCGCCAAAATAAAACACGGGTTGATTATTTTGCGCAGATTACACTCATCTAGGTGCAGGGCGGAAGTTGCTCTACTGGGGGCCAGTGTACCCCTGCCTTCACACTTCATACTCAACTGTACAACTCTATTACAACTGTATTTTCGCTGGCTACATCCATAAAAATGGCCAATGTTTGTGAAAGTGGGATTTGTTGAGGTTTCCTGGTTGGTGGTAGCAGCTAAACACACACTCAAGCTATATGAGGTGAAGGGTTTGATCACCCTACGCTCCACTCAACCCATCACTGGCTGCTCATGCAGGAACGTGTTTGGAAACCTATTCAGACTTCTGACAGATAAACATGGCTCACCTTAAACATCTTGTTTCAAGTCACTTCACAAGATCCTGTAGTCCAACACATGTTTCAAGGTCATGTTTTCCTTGAACGGTTTGTGATACGTGTTAGAGTTCATACCATCACATTTCCACCTCTGTGCTTCACAGGTGTGAGTTTTCTTTTCCTGTTTTGCTGTGTTGGGTTTATACCAGACATGGCATCTCTTCTGATGTACAAATAACTCAAATTTTGACTGATTTGTCCAAAAACTATGTTTGTTTAGATGAGGGGTCTCAAACTCCAGTCCTCGAGGGCCACAGTCCTGCAACTTTTAGATGTGCCTCTGCTGCACCACACATGAATAGAATAATTGGGTCATTGGCAAGGCTTTGGAGAATTTATCTACACAAGGAGGAGGTAATTAAGCCATTTCATTCCAGTGTTTTGTACCTGTGGCACATCTAAAAACTGCAGGACAGTGGCCCTTGAGGACTGGAGTTTGACACCTGTTGTTTCGATCGTCCTTGTGCACAATTGTTAAAATTTCTATTAAATATGCATCTATGTCTGAAAATCACACAGGGTAGAAAAGTCGTTATTTTTTCCCATGACTGTTTTTTGTGGAAATTGTTAAGTGTAACCTTAAATATGGCAGAAACTTTGACGAATCAATTTGTTCTCGAAGTGAGAACACCTCCCCGTTTGATCAAACGGACTCAAATTAAAGGTTGTATTTTTGTAAAATCCCCAGCATGAGAGTGTGAGGTGTTCCTTCTGCAGCAACAGGATTTTAATTAAGGCTTAGGGGGTGACAGTAATTGCAGAGAGCACTCTATGAACACAACAAGCCCACAGTTTATTAATAATCCAGAGTATGACTGAGCAGTCCAATAAAGTTGTGACAGCTTTGAAGTGGCTACTTTTTCTCAGAAACACAGAGGGCAACAGCAGCAACCCGATGGTTTGCATAAATCATCGCTGCTTCATGAAGATAGCAGATGTGTTTGCAGGCTGAAAAGAAAAAGCGCATTAGCTGAATTATTACCACATCATATATTATGAGAACATGGCATAAAATTGATACGAAACTGAGTTTCATTTTCACGCTTATCTTGCTACTTTTTAATGATAACTTTTGAATCAGTTCTTACAACATTTATCTGCACAATAGCAATCATTGTTAGGATATTTTCTCTTTCACCAATGAAGAAAAACAAAAAATACTCTGTTATCCTCGATGTTAACATTTGAGAGATTTTTCTAGGTGGAACTGAACAAATGTGCTATCCAGGAGGATCCGGTGGCAGTTCTTACATGAGTGGTGCCCTGGGTCCCACTCTTATCTCAGACAAAGCTAAAAATATTTTCTTAATTAAACTAAAATTAACTTTACTAAATTAATTATATTAACAAACAGTATTGGAAAGAATCAAAGTTTAGTGCACAATAACCAAGTTCAAGATAGTCTTAGGATCTAAATTCGGTCAAGATTACTTAAAAATAGAGAAAAAACCCTTTAGTGTAGCCTTCAATCTGTAGCTGTAGCATCATTAAGTAGGTTTAATATTAAGAGGACATTCACATAGGAAATAGGAAACTATTTCAAGTCGCAACGGATCTTTTTTCTTGTGACGCCCCCGGTGGGACATGACGCCCTGTGAGGTTGCCCATATGTGATAAGACCTTTTCCACTAATGTCACCTGATCCCTCTGAGGTTAATAATCAGTCATCATTCAAAGACTGCATGAAGAAAAGGGAAACGTACAAACAAAAGACTCGTGGACAAATAACTGTATATTTCATTTATTGTAAGTTCACAAAAACAAAAGACAAAAACAAAAAAGTTAAAACGTCACCGGCTTCAAATCTGTGAAGGCTCAGAGGAACAAACGCAGCAGTGGCCTACAGAACTGACAGGCAGATGGTTGAAATCACTGGCTGTCAATTCATAGGTCATCACCTTGTGGCCCATTGCGTCAAAATAAATTAATAAATAAATACTTTCTCCAATCGGCAACGGCAACCTTTGGTAATCGGTCGGTCTCTGCAGGTAACAGCACCTCCACTGGAACTGACAGCAGCTTCCACATGGAGTTGCTGTTACATCCAGCGACAACCACTGGGATCGTCGTTGGCACGGAGGATGAAGATCGCCTCACACGTCCGCTTCCCTTCAAAGAGAGAGAGAGAGAAAAGAAAGCTAAGAGATTTAGTAGCCGGCCGACGCGGCTCCGCTCCCAGGCAACTTTGACCTGACAATTTCCTCCTCCCAGTTTTTATAGCCTGAAGTATAAACAGCATCATTGCTCGTACTCCTCCAACAGCACGGCCAAAGGGCCAAGGCCTGTGTAGATAACACAGATTTTATGGCAGCTGTCAACAATGAAGGCGAGTATAAGGGTGTGTCTGACCTGTGTACCTGCAGGCCCCGCGTTTCCTGCTCACTCTGACATTTGTCTTCATAAGCTCTTGCTAACTAACCTGCTTTGTAGGTTGAGCTGGAATATTTGGGATATTTTGTAGTTTTTATTCGAGCTTGGAAAGTTGCAAGAAAAAAAAAAAAAAAAAGAAGACACAGAAATATAACTCATTCGTCATGGATCAATAAAGTACTAAAAGAGGGAATAAACACCAAAGAAGATAAAGATGGGTTTTACCTTACAGAAAACCATTTTGGTGGTTTTGTTTCTCTCTTCCACTCACCTTCAACTTCAACATGGCCCGGCGGATTTCACAGAAGAGGCCAAAGGTTCGAAGAGCAGCAGGGTGTCGTGACCCACGGGCGGACGTGAAGGCCGGAAAAGGGGCCCGAAGCCCACCTGCCGGGACCGGGTCAGGCGTGAGCGTTGCCCACGGCGATCGGCCAGAACGAGACAGAGAGAGAGAGAGAGAGAGGGAGAGAGAGTGGGGAGGGGGAGTCCTCGTTTCGATGCGAGCAGCAGGAAAGACGGCGATGGCAATGGCAGCGAGGCACGGTGGCCAGTTTAAGTCATCGGGAGTCGCTGGAGGGTTAATTATTACATCTGCTGTCAATATTTAACAGGCCGAGCGCCCTGCCCCTCAACCCAACATCCTGATTCCACTCTGAGTGGCACTGAGGGTGGGGCCGGGCCCTCAAGTACATCTCTTTTGTCCCTCATGCAGAAAATATGTATTCAGCACCACTTATAGCCCTCTGGAATCAAAATCTACAAAAATAGATAACTAAAACTGGATGGTGAAACCTTTACTTCATAGACATTTACATGTAGAGATTACAGAGGACTTGATTTTGGTTGGAACGAATAAAAAACCCGCTTTAGCCTCAGGTTGCTTGATCAGAAGACAAACTCAAAACTGTGAAGCAATCTCACATGAGGAAGCAAAAAAATAAAAATAAAAATAACTCTTGATCTCTGTCGATCAGACGACATTACAATACAATAAAAGGTTAAAGCCTTCGTTAAAGATTGGTGGAGGCCTCTTTGGTGCGAGCAGGTTACAGAGCGTCGCAAAAAAAGTACTCATTTCGAGGACTTTAATCGCGTTTTATCACGTTATGACCGCAAACTGTGTTTTATTGAGATTTCATGCGACACAAAGTAATGCTTAAATGTCCAAGTGGAAGGACGACGACACATGGCTTTCAAATAAATAAAAAAAATAGAAATCTGAAATGTTGATTTGTCAAATGTTGCTCTGATGGTTGAACAAATTTTCTTGTACAAAAAAAATATTTGCCCTCTTTTGTTTTTTTTTTTACAAATCAGCTCAAACTACGTCAGGATGTCTAGGTCCTAGCACCCAAATTTAGTGTGTCTTTATCCCAATGATTGCCTTGTGCTTGGTCATTCATTCAATCAATCATCCATTCATCCATTTTTTTATTGTAATTGCTATTAAAGCTCCAGCAGACCTCACAGACTAAAATAAGAGCCTGGCAGCTGCAGTAGAAAAAGCTCTGGGAACATCTTAGGACACAGCTGTCAAACTCAAGGTCCGGGGGCCAAATCTGGCCCGCCGCAGCTTTTCATGTGGCCCTCCAGACTCCAAATTACATCATTAAGTCCTTCCAGTTTTTCCACAACTCTGAAAAATTCACACAAAATCAACAAATCTCCACATTTGCTTTCTGATTTTACTGCAAATTGTCTCAAAATTGGTCAAAAACTGTATGGGTTTTAGTGACTGCTGCCTCAGCCTTACTTGATTTTACAGTCTGTAATTGACACGAGTAATAAAAAGTCACATTTAACATCATACATTAGCGCGAATGTCGTAAAAATCCCTTACAAACATTTGTAAGTTGGCGCCACAAAATCTGTAATTTTGATTGCAAAAAAATCCCAAGCACTAAAGCAATCACAAAATCTTGGAGGAACAGCTATTTATTGATGCTTTCACTGCTTATTTGGTTTTATCAATTAATTAATAATTACTTAATATTAAGGAATTATATAAATATATTGTCTATTTTTCAATATATTTATATAATTCCTTAATATTAATTTTAAAAAAAAGTTTTATTTCCACTGGGAGATTACTTCACTTACAACAAAATATTTTTCCCATATTATGAGTGAAATAATCTGCCAGTGGAACTACTTTTTATATCAATATTGAGAAATTATTGGCTTAAAACAAGCTCCCATATCTTGCTGAAAAAGTTACTTTTGTCCTATTTCAACATATTCGAAACTAAACCAAAAGTTTTTGGTAGGATCATTTTGCAGCGTTCACAGAGAAGCTGGAGTGACACTGACATTGCACTGTACCGAGACGAACTCTATTCTCTGAATTTCATTTAGGGGTATCAGAATTAGGGAGGTTACTCTGATCTCTTTTCATGAAATGTTAGCGGCTGTAATGTGGAAAAGTTCAAACTGTACGACAGTTATTAAAAAAAATAATAATAATACAGATGTTGAACCATCTGTATTTTCTCGCAGAAAAGAAAAGCTGATTATAAAATACTGAAACGTGTTGTTTTGTATCGGCATCACGAAAACGTTTCATGAATTATAACCTGCATTTCTTCGTCTTATTTCTTCTTAATCAAACGGGCAAAGGTCTGTTTGTTCTGATTTGAGTCACAATGAAACGACCCTAAAACCATAAAAGAAAGATAAATTTTGTGTTTTTCTGTCACCTTTTTATACTAATCCTTCTTTTAAACGGTCTAATTTTTTAATAACGCAACACGCTTGCTAAAAAAGAAGAAGCATGAATTATGGTTCTTTTGTTTTTCCTTTTACCTGACTTTTTAACCTTTATTTTGATTTTTTTTGTTTTTTTATATTCATACACTTGAGCTATCTTATCTGAGGGATCGGTACACCTTAGAGCAGAGTCCAGTGTCCTCAGGAGAGAGAATATCCACACAGCAGTTCTAGCCGTGCAGATAAAGCCTCTCTTTGCGGCTTGGAGTCGACAGTGACGAAGGTCGTGATAACTCCGAAAGCAATTGAGATCAGATAGCTGCATCCGCTCGCCGAGCCCAGAGCACGTTGTCACATGCAGGCCCCTCACGCCCCCCAGCCTGTACCCGCTCCATGAGCCGAGTTCAGAAATGATTGACTCTTTAGGGTTGTATATTCCATGAGTTCAATGACTAATTCAAGTTTAGAGCAGCCTGTGGCTCCTTTCTTTATCTGCAGCTAGGTTTTGTTCCTAATGGCGATTGCCGCCTCAGCTTTTTGAAGATTTCCTGACATGAAATTGGTCATGGACTGCAGTTTGGTTGCGGTGAACGTGACGGGAGATGCTCGAGACAAAAGAATTTGTGTGAAACACCTGATCGAAGCAAGGAAGTGGGATCTGCCCACCGTTTCCACTGTATTCGCAGAGGAAACGGCCCTCCGTGCAAAAAGTGTTAACAAAAGTCGTCCTGAATCAACTCTTTCACTTCTTCTCCGCCGTGAATCACGCTACAAACACAAAACTTTAATGCATTTTATTCAGAGTTTAAAACTGCGAAGTGACGGGATGACGCATGGTTTCCAAATTCAAATGTTCCGCAAAAATAAATAAATCTGAAAAGTGTGGTTATGCATCTGTGTTCAGTGCCTTTTATGCTAACACCCAGGCGTAGACACTGTCTCATGCTACTAGAGCAACTGCCCTTTTTTCTCTCTGAACAAAAAAGTGCCCTTCTGAAATACTTGGGTTTTTTTTAGTGCATACATTGTGATCCAATGTAGCAATTTTGGATTTAGAAGTATACACTACCAGTGACCCACATTTTTGTAAGTTTGCCTGACAATACCATTGGATGCTAATGTTACAACTTCACTTGTCTCATTTTTGTCTAAGCAGAGCGAAAAACAGCAAACCGTTCCCTGCTGCGACATTATTAAGCATCGGCATCAAACAGAAATTAATGATTTAAAATGGGTGTACATGATGCTCCCAAATTCTCTCGCCACTACAGCTGTTAATTTGTGGCAAAAAGACAAAAAGGTGTTGGATCTTTGCGCTGAAACGTTGAGCTTCACCCAGCTGGGTTAGGGTTACTGTGACCTCTCTCGCCCTCTGCTGGTGGCAGCAAACATTGCAGACAGAGAGAGGCGTACCGGACCTGCTTTCAGTTACCATTATGCATTCAAAATAAGACAAACAATATTGTTAAACACATTTCCAGATCCATATGGAGCAACAGTAGAAAACTGAACTCAACATGGCCATAGATGTGCATTCTGAGACAAGTGTCAATAATGGTGGAAGTTAAATACAACAAACATTTAAATATTTACCCACAACCGAACTCATTGGTTAAAATTTCTACATAATTATTAAAGTAAATAACTGCATTAATAAGCATACTCTGTATGCATTGGCAGCAAATGTCTCTAAAGTGATATGTGAAGTGGGAATGCGTATGTTTATGAGAATCTTCCTCCATCAGAACATTTGCAAGGTCAGACACTGATGTTGGCTGAGAAAACCCGACTAGCACTCTCCCCTCCAATTCATCCCGAATGTTTCCTATTGGGTCTCCAACCCAATAGGAAACATTTTTGGGTTGAAAACAGAAAACCTTGAAAAGTCAAAGTCCGTTTGGTGTTGAGGAGCCTTACAGTGCTAGCAACTTGTAGCTAATGTTTCTAGAGGCTAGGAAATTCACCATCATGCAATCAAGTATCAAGTGTGATGGAAGAAACCACAACAGTTTGTAAATACTACAATTTTATTCATTCTAAAATGATGTTATTCCACAGATAGGTGATGAGATTAATGGTTTCAAGTAATAGTGACGCTGAGCTTCAAGGTCCGCCAGGAGACGGGGTCAAAGAAATGACCAATGTGAAGTCCAGAAAATTGAAACACAAAACTTCTAGAAAATGGGACATCTAAAAGTGTTAGTGGATGATGAATAAACTTGCCTAACAACGAAACAAAAATACATCTTAATTTTGTGCAAGCTTAATGTGAAAGAACTGGATTAATTAATGTAGTCAACTGTAAGAAATGGTGATTTTGAAAACGGATTTCAATGCAAAACGTCTCTGAAACAGCAGAAAAACTGGACATGAAATTACAATTTGGATAAATAAAAATATTCTTCATCAATGCTTAGAAATTTAATATTTTTGGAACAATAAAAAAGGGGAAGAAAAGTCATCTTTGTTCAAATCTAGATGTGATTTTAAGACTTTATTAAGCTCTGATACTAAAAGCACATACAAGGCGATGAGTGGCAACGGACTTTTTTTTTAACGCCAGTGAAGGACAATGAAAGTTCTGTGCAGGAGTTCTTGATCAGCAAGAATTCCAGTCGGTGGTTCAAAACTATTTAACGTCCATTAGTTTCTCTCTATCAACAGAAGAGTTTAAATCTACAGCTACTTCCACGGTACAGTAGAGGACATAAAAATAGACAAAAGATACGGCAAAAACAAACACTGACAACTACATGAAGAAAAAAACAACAACAGAAGTTATTAGGATTAGGATTCCTCTCGAATGGGAGTGCAGCCAGAGAAGAAACTGTTCTGGAAGCTGGTCAGGAGTCGCTTCTTCTTCTTGAGGAAGCTGACCGTCGTTCTGTCCTCGTTATCCTCTTCCTCGCCTTCCTCCTCCTCTGTCAAGGCGGGTTTCCTTAGCAACTTCAGCTCAGCGGTGCCTTGGCCCATGTCTCCAATTTCCTTCAGCACCTACAAAGTGTTTTTTTTTTATAAAGTTCATTAGGAATAAAAAAACATTCACAGCATTGAACAGATTAGTTTGTGTGAAGTTAAATGACCTTCCTACTCAAATTAAATGCTTAAACACAATATAAGTAATCATTTGACTTTCTGTAGAGTCTTGTCAAAGTGTATTACAAAACTGTGCAGAAAAAATATCGAGCACTTTATAACGAATCAAGTTCCGTGCAAATCTCAAAAACATCTTATCGAAGTTTAAACATTTTGAAGGATTTCAAGCACATGCATGAACAGAGCTTCTGTTTGCGACTCCGGGAAAATGCTGTGCCCGTGTCCATCGTTACCTTTTTAGTTGGGGTGCAAGATGGAGGCTTGAAGAAGGTGGCGTTGTCGGGGCTGTCGCAGGACGGGTCCTGCAGGGACACAGAGTCTCTAGAAGCGCCGTCTGCGATGCTTCCGTCCTGAAACGGAGATCAGAGGTCATCGTTTTTCATCGTTAGAAAGGTATTTGATTTTAGGTTTGCTTTTTTTGGGACTGATCAAAATGAAGCGGTTCTGCTGCAAGGTAAACAAATAAAAAGCTGTGCAGCATTGTCACTTGTTCCATTATTAAATCTATTACACGTCACAGATGTGTTTCAATGCATTTCCTGTTTTCCTGAAAATGTGAAATCTTTCCTGTATGCTTGGTTTTTGGGGTGCAACATAAAGAGCACTTTCTTCAAATCAAATGAAACTTGTGTCAAACGTTTGTGCAGCAAAAAAAATTTGTATGTGCCGCCATCATTTTAATAATAATAAATATTTCCACAGGTCAAAAATCAACCAGTTTCCATCCCCACGTCTACAACATTAAACACATTGACTGCGCTACAAAGTTTTTAGCTGCACAAACATGCAGGAAAAAAAAAAAATATGAATTTTGTTTGATTATGTAAATGTGTAGGGGCAGGTTGAACTCTGGAAAAGTTTTGGTTTTAAATGCTAAAAATTATGACGGCACAAATGAAAATTTTTGCCACACAAACCAGCAAAAAAGTAGCACGGTTGATTGTATTTTATTAGTTAATAGTGTTAATATGGATAAGCTGGTTGACCTTAGAAGACCTCTGGAAAAACTTGCCTTTAAAACGATGGCGGCACAAACAGAAAACGTTTGACACCATTTTCATTCAACTTGAGGTCACAGTTGGACTCTGGAGTGGCAGGAACTCACCGCGGCCGCCGCCTGGCTGTCCAGGTTTCGACACTTCTCGTG
The DNA here is from genome assembly GCF_002775205.1 of Xiphophorus maculatus. Classification (NCBI taxonomy): domain Eukaryota; kingdom Metazoa; phylum Chordata; class Actinopteri; order Cyprinodontiformes; family Poeciliidae; genus Xiphophorus; species Xiphophorus maculatus. The sequence continues at coordinate 24,074,463 of NC_036453.1, read as the reverse complement.
ATCACACTGGCAGTTCTCGCCGCACGTCATCTTCCCTTTGCGACACCTGCACTGCTTGTTGCTGCAGCGACCTTTGCACGCACACTGAACAAAGGCACAGAATTTGGCGTTAACGCTTTTCTGACTCAGAGCTCAACTTTAGGAACTACCGGACTGGTTTATTGGATTAAAGCAGTGCTAGGCGAGAGCTGGTGTGCTTTCTTTCTGGTTTATTGATGAAGGTTGCAAGCCTGAGTTGTAGTCCACAGAAAGGTTGCATCATATGAAGAAATGATGTCATAAACCCAGGATTTCTATCAATTCCACTGAGTTCAATGTAAGAATTTTTAAAGGTTTCAATTTAAGACCTGAGCAAATCATAAAAACAACTTTGCTAACTTAATAGCCAACACAGTTAATAATTATGTGAAATCAGATAATGAAAGGAACTGCAAAGAAGCTGCAAAAAGCCAGGAGCAGAACTCTGCCTACAGGCGTGAATGTTTGGTATTCTGAACCGGACACATTTCAAGAAAAGTGGGAGCAGGAGGAGCTAAAAGCCACAAAAACATGGAAATTTCCCTTTTCGTTAAACTAAATGTGTGTTATATTAAAATGGAAAGTAAACTCATCAAAATATTTGGTGGATGCGAGCAAATCAAGTTGTGATGTGGCAACTAATTTAGTTACAATAAAAAGAGAAATAAGCCAACAGAAATTAGGCATAAGATTAAAATCTAAATTCTAACCATTTTTACATATTTATCCAGATATGGACACACTGCTACTGACACTTTTCATTTCTTTCTCTTTTTTTTTTTGTATTTAGCAGAATTTTGAGAAGCTGATTTTTTTTAAAAAAAGTAAGTATCTTGGTTTTCATTTTTATTTAGCGTTTCCCACATCGTGAATCCCGTCTCCGTTTTGGAGAACTCAGGTTGGTCTTACCCCGGTTAGTTTGGGTTTCTTGGAGGCCCTCGGTCCCTTCTCGGCATTCTCGGGAAGCCACTCGTCCACTTCGCCCTCGTCCTCTTCCTCGCTGGGGGACAGCAGCTCCGTCACGTTGATGGTTGTGTTCAGAGCTGCCTTAGCGGTGGTGAGCCTCTTCTGTTTGGGCTTTCGGGAGAACACAAAGTAAACAGAATCAAATTGGGATTACAAGTTGTGAGTCTAAACACTGAGCCAGCTGCAGTCATGAGGCAAGATGCCGGAATATCTGGGAACTCAGGTGGGGCTGGGAAAACTTCAAAATGGCAAAAACATCTTAAAAAAAACTTACTTTTGGAGGAACGTACTCGAATGAGTCGTTTAGGCTCATTTCATTCTTGATGGCAGGTGCAAGAACTTTCTTCTCACTTGCCAAGTGGAGCAACGAGAGTTTCTATGGTGGGAAAAAAAAAAGTTTTTTAAAGCCTCGTTAGATTAGGGGGGGAACAACTCCTGCTAGCTGCCTTTGGGATTTCATCCCCGTTCAGCTCGCTGCCTGTCACGCTTTCACGAAATCCATTTCACCTCAGGCAACAAAAGTAATAAAGCCACCTTGTTTTCTTTTTAATTGATTATTTTACTGTACATTTCCTCAATATAATTTAGATTTGTCAAATTATCTTTTTGGCTTAAGACACAGCCAAAACTACAAATGCAAGAACACATGAAACATCTGCAATTATCAACTCGTATGGACAAATGTGAGTTTTCACCAACTTTTACTATTTTCTTTATTATGTTTCATTATTAAAACATCATCACTGACATTTCAGATGTAGCCAGAAGGGTTTCTAATCCAAGCAGATGATTTCTCTCAATCATTTTAAAATCAAAATACATCAAAGTTTGTCATATTTTTCCCCCCCAAACAGTAAAAATCCAAAGCGCAGAGCAAACATTTCCAAAGTGAAAGTGAACAAGTCCAGGCTTTCTAGGTTTACCGTAGACCCACCATGATAAGTGCAAAAAAGCTAGCTAGCTAGCAAGGGCATGCTAGCAGCTAGTTAGCGGTAGCCTCAACCGCCTGTAGTCACGGAGCGTAATGAAGATGTCTGCGTGCGACAGAAAAGTCCCACGAGAAAAATAAACTAAGTAGAATATACTGGACAAAATAGTTTTACCACCACAAAATTCAAGACCTGCAATTAATGTATTTAAGGCTGACTTACCTTTTTATAATGATTTCAAGACATTTTTAAGACCTTAAATTAGATGCATTCATTTAAGACTTTTTAAGAATGTGCGACCACCCTATATAATATTTTGAAAGTTAATTTATCATTTCAGAAATGGCCCATTAATGAATAATAAATAAAGGTAGTTCTTTACTTTCTGTTTAATTTATTTACAAGTTAGTAAAAAGGTGTCAAATATAAATGAGATTGATTAATATTTTAAAACGATATCATTATTTCAGTTGATTAGTTTCCACCTTTAACAAATGTGTCAAAATCTCTGATTGATAAGAAATTAGCCAAGACGAAACCAAGTAAAACTAAAATGTTTAGAACATCATGAAAAATCTCAATACTGTTAATTGACACTCATATTATAGAAATTCATTACACATAATAAAGGCTTGAAATATTTCAAGAATTTATTTCTTGTTATTCTGATTATTATGGCTTACAGATGATAAAATGTCTCAAAACGTTTAAATATTGTGAAAGTTACACCAAATTCATGAAAAGTTGAGTGGAAGGAAAAAGTGTGGCATTTCCTTCTCATTGGTCAATGAGAAGGAAATAATTCAGGCTTTAGATCCACTTTAATTGATTTTCTCTAGCAATCCGAGTATAAAAGTGAAATTATTTTAAAATAATCTAATGTAGTATCAATCTACCGTACAAACTTTAAAAAAAAAAAAAAAAAAAGATTAGGGATGTTACCTCTCTGTACTGCTCGTTCTGCTCCATTAGTTTCTGGTTCTGTTCGCTTAATGTTCGTAACTTTGCGAGCTCTTCCTCCTAAAAACAATACAAACTTAAATACTTCATCAGAAGACACTTGCGAAACATTTAAAAAAAGTAAAACGATAAAATAAAATAAATAACAGACATTAGATGTTGAATAAACAAACCTGGACTTTGAGGCGCTGGAGAAGCTCTCTCTCTTTTGAGCTCGTCTCCTCTTCCTGCTTCGCTTCTTCCGACTCCTCGCATATGGGTTTGTTCTGCAGCTGGTTGAGGAGGTAAAGAACCTGCAGAGAAAACAAACAGAAAGGGTTCGACGGACAGCGCCGGGAAAAACGCTCCTGTCTGAGGAGTTGTTTTTTATTTTTCCCCTCACAGATGCATCACCTTCTCTTGGTGCCTCTGCTCCAGTTCCACCAGCTGCTGCTGATGCTCCATGTCCATGGTGCACATCACGTTCCGCTCATCGGCCAGCATCTTTCTTAAATCCTGGGCGTTTCCCTTCTCCTGTTTCAGCTCGCTCTCCAACTTGGAGTAGGCCGCTTTAGCCGACACCAGCTGGGAATGAAAGTTGTCGGTGACGTTTGTGTATGAAATGCATTCAAGTTTAATTAGCTTTATTTTTAGTTTTTACCTCGGCCATTAGAACCCGAACCGCACTCTTTGCGTCCACTATGCTGGTGAGGCCGTCGACTCGTTGTTTTAAACGCCCCTCGCCGTCGGCGACGAGGACTTTCTGCTGGAGGTCAGCGATCTGAGCGTTTCTGTGAGGAATCAAACCATTTAGCACATCTTTTCACATTGTTTTATAACATTGTTTTGCTGCCAATATCAGATGTTCACAAGTTATTTCTTGAAAGTCCAAGTCAAGTCTCAGTCCCACAACAGTCATATTTCTGCTGTTTTATGGTTTGCATAAAACACTGGATTGTGATGCCTAAGAAATGACTATTAGCTTAAAATCTTCTTATAAACATCAACTTATTAGTGGATGCAGCAGTAAGCGTCTGCTATATTTTACTCAGAAAAGGAAAATGAGGGCTGTGAAGTAAAAATAAAAACCCTGCCTTTTGCTAGCGATATATGAATAAAAACTAAATCAAACTTAAAGACAATTTCAATTTAACAACAATTCCAACATGAAAAGCTCTACAGTAACAACTTTTGTTTCTTAATGTAATCTGGTGTTACTACAAATATGATTTTGAACGGTGGCGCCGCCATGTTTGTGATAGTTAGCATGCAGTATTTGTGTCACTTAGCGCTACGTTAGCACTAGGTAAAGAGAAATTAATAACCCAAAGCAGGCAGGCCATTAGCCAGATAAGAGATTATAAACAAAGCATTAAAAAACCCATTAAAAATAAAGTCATGTTCATAAGTTTTAAAACTGCGAGTCGAGTCTGAAGTATATGTGATTTAAGTGCTATTGCACACTGGCTGTAAGTGGACGGTTTTATTTACCTCAGGCCCATTTCTGTCTCCAGGTTCTCCACCTGCTTGGACAGCGGGGTCTCCAGCGCCCCGTGGGTCTCCAACTCAGAGATGATCAGAGTCCGACGCTGCATTAAAATATCCCACAAAACAAAGGAGTCAAGATCTTTCCCTTTTCCTGGATTTCTTTTACATTTTTAGGCACTCCAGCACAAGTGTCTCCACCTACTCTGATTTTAGGAGCAGGTCTCTCCCCGGCCTCTATCTGCTGTTTGAGGTTGTTGATCTCCTGAGCCAGGACCTTCCTGTCGTCCAGCAGGTCGTTGAGGTGGCGGCGCGCCTCCTCCGTGCTCACCATCACCTCCACCTCGTTCAGCAGCCACGTCTGACGCAGGGAGAGCCGCAACTTTAAGTCAAACTCTTTCATGAATAAGTGTTTATTTAGTGAAACAGAAACCTGGTCAGCTACCTTGACTCTCGCAGCAGCTCCCTCCAGGCCTCGGTTATGGCCATCTTTGCGTTTCTCTGCAGCTTCGCTTCTCTTCAGCAAGGCATCTTTCAGTCTTTTGTTAGCAGCTGCTGCCTGTGACGAAATGACAAGTGGGTTAATGTGCTGTGGAGCAGCACAACAAAAGTAAGCAACACAACAACAGAAGAAGAAACCAACCTCCTCAGTTTTACGCCGCAGGACGTTGGCTTGTTTCTGGAAATCTCTCTCCAGTTTAAGCAGCTCGTACTGCCGTTTACGATCCTGTAACACGATTGTGGAATAAAAAGCAAACATATGAGGATGGCCTCTTCTCTCCAGCTTCTCAAAATGACTTTCATTTGTTCCAGACCTTCTCCTTCAGCTGCAGGACCTCCCTGTCCTTCTTGTTCTTCCACTGCCTGTGTTTCTCAGCATCTTCTCTCATCTGCTTCATCAGCTGTATTCGCTGCGACTTCATAGCCTGGAAGAGAAAACACCAGGTTATTTCAGTTTGTGATCATGTAACTTCAATGTAATAAGTTCAGCTTTCCCCTCAGAAAACCTGATAAGGCCATCATTAAAAGTTGACAGGAAATAAATATCAATTATTTGAACTTCAAATAAATCCTTAAGTAATGAGCCATTGGACCTTAAAACTCACATTTAAAAGCAAATAAATTAAAAGAAATTATAACAAATATTTACAATAAGTATTTGTAAGCTTAACTAAGTATCCTGGGAGTTCAAAATTTGGATATTTATTGTATTAAATTATCTTCTACTTTGCTAAATCCTATGGTTTGGTGCAATATTTTCATTTCCTGGTTGTGATTGGTTACTAATCCAAGCCTAACCAAAATTTGCAAGGTACACTCCGATTGGATGAAAATGACGCTTAAACTTTGTGACATTTAAAGCGCGTGTCAGAACATGTATTAAGCAGAAGACATAAATGCACGCCATTTACGTCTTTACTTCACAGCCCTCATTTGTTCACTGAGCGCTCAACGTAAAAAAAATTTTTTTTAAAACGCGACTATCCACCTTATTCCTGGGAGGCTTACTGGGGAAGTAAGACCCATAGTCGTTTCCCCAGTAAGCCTCCCTGGAATAAGGTGGATACCTCAGCCGTTATTGTACCTCAGCGTGAGTCGAGGGTTTTATACTTGACGCCCACTTTGGTACAGCTCAAGCCGCCATACTACCGAGGCCAACGTGCGGTGGCGAGGACGACACGTTTGCAACTGCGCAGACCAGTTTGCTATTGCGGTTTCTGTTGTATAAAAAAATTATTTAGGACCGTCACGCGGCTTGGTACAGTCGTATACGCAGCTGTACCGAGTCCGGCTCCCGTCCTCGGTTCTTTTACCACAAGTCTTCCCTCCTTCCTGTCTGATAACTGTTAAATAAAACGTCACTAGTGCAAAAAAAGCTAGTGCTGGCCTGAGGGGGCAAGTGAAGTTAGACGGCAGCCAGGTTTATTATCCACTGGGGAAAACACAGAGATAACAGTAATATTTACAACCAACTACTACTTGTTTTTAATTTAAAAGTAAAGATTGGGCATCTTAAGTTTTACAGATCACTTCAAGTTAACATATGTTTTAAAAAGACCAATTACCTGTATCTCCTGCATCAGCTTGCTGACTTTCTGAACAGAGGATTCCTTGAGTTTCAACAGCTTCGACTGATCAAGTAGCTTCTTCTTCATATCTACAAGCTGTGCTTCTAGCTCCTGTAGTCTCCTCCTCCGCTGCTCGCTGAGTCTACAATAAGTTCATGGATATCAGAAGTCAATGGAAACATCATTTTGTACTTGTACGATTTTAAATCAGATCACTGCTACAGGGAGGATAAAGTTGTCATACTTTGCCTGGTTGGTGTCTTTCTTGGCTGACTGAAGAGCCAAAACCAGTTCCTCTTTTTCCTTTTGCAGAGAATCGACGGCCGACTGCATAGTTTGGACGTTTCTCTGGGGATCAAGTCGATCTGAATGAATGACCTGGACAAACTAACACTGAGCTCTTTTGCTCTTCTTGTCGTCTTACGTGGTGCTCTGACTGCATGGGCTCCAGCTGGCTGTCGTTCTCGCACATTTTCCTCACGTAAGCTTCCTTCAAACTCAACACGTTGTTCAGCTCTATGAGCTCTTTGGAGAGCTGGGCTTGTCTCAGAGCATGGTTGGCTGTGAAAGCCTCCGGGTAATCCTTTGCAGACGCGGGGGACAAAAAACAAACACAAAAAACGTTAGAAAGCGTATATGTGTTGTTTAAAACAATTTCATGCTTTCACAACAAACCATCTAAAGTCATCTAATTGCACAGAAACCGTACTGATGCAGACTGCTCAGGTGGATTTTTGCTGCCGCCCGCTGCCCCCTCTGGTACTTCCTCTCTCGCAGACATGGCGTCAATGGAGGCAGATATGCAGACGCTCTCGTTCTTACAAAGCAAACACATAGCAAAGAAAAAACGGAACAATGAACACCTGTAGTGTCAGCCAAGACAATTACATTCACTATAACAGAGGTGTGGGGCGACAATTCTGATAGACAAAATTGTTTTTCGTTAACGATAACATTTTATCGTTGACGATAATGATCATTTTAAAAAAAGACATGGCAAAACTATATGATGACTAAAACGAAACGAAAATGTTAGTATGTAACTAAATGTATGGCAAAGAGAATATTTTTTGGCTCTTTTGGAAGTAAAGACTTTGTCGACTAAAAACAATCACGTAGAAACGACTAAAACTAAGACGCATTTTTGAGAGAGAGAGAAAAAAAACTAAGACTAAAACTAAAATGGCTGCCAAAAGCAACAATGCTTTCACACTGCGTTTATCAAATTCATAGATGGACATTTTCCCTATCACATCAACTGCAGCAGCTGCAAAAGCTGTTGGCGTCATTCTGATGAAAGCTGGTTCATTTACCTTGAGCTCCAAGATGAGCTCTTGTAAGTTCTTCATCACCTCCACATTTTCCTTTAACTCCTGGTCCTCCAATGACTGCAGCACTTTCTGAAGGTCGACAGCACAGCTGAAAGAAATAAAGAGTTTAAAACCGTTGAACTTAAAAGGGCATATTTAGTAGGACACTAATTATGCTTCTAATTGGTTTAAAAACAAGAAGCAAACTTGATGAAGCAACCTATTTTTTTTTTAGAAAGTTATTAGTGAAGTCTTTATATTTTGAAATGTTTATTTTTCCCATATATATCCAGAACAGGAAACAACTGCAATCAGACCATTTTGAAAACTTACGCTGCATGGCGCTGAAGCTGCTCCAGTTTGCTTTGCAGTTTCTCATTAGTTTGTTCCGTCTGAAAACGAAACAAAACAGTCGACAGTGAAGTTGAGAACCTAAAATGTTTACTTTAGTTTGGAATAAACCAATAATCCCCCCTATTGATCCATTTGAAACTTTATAAATATCATTTCGGAGATAATTCTGGTCCCACTTACCATGATGATCTTCTCAAACATGAGGGCTGTCTGTCCCACCGCCTCGCTCAGCTCTCGGCACAGCTTGCTGTTCTCGTCCTGCAGAGTGCGGTTCTTCTCCAGCAGCTTGCCCACGTCCTCAGCTGAACTGGGCCTGGAACAGAGAGCCGTGACCAAGACGTCGCGCGTGTTTTTCTGACTGGATTTATTAACTCATCCTCCCGGTTTGACCCCCGACCTCTTACCCGGAGAGCACAGGAGCGACTCCACCTCGCGCGTGCAGAAGCATCACCTGCAGCTCTTGAACCTGGAAAGGAAAAGATTCTTTAGGCTTTCACTTGTTCACTACTTCCAGAATCAGGTTTTGCATCTTGGAAAATACAGGAAAAAAAAACAAACCACAAAATAGTTACAAAGAAAGTCATGCTGCCAGATAAATAGATTTCCAACTAAATTAGAGTAACTAGTAACGATTCTTCAAACATAACATGTATATGGAGCGTTCAGCTTCATATTGATTTTTTTTTTTTTTAAATACCTGCTGTTTCAGTCGGCTCATTTCTGCTGCTCTGGGGTCGACGTTAACAATGGGTTTATTCTTAATCTTGCGCGCTCTGTCGGCGTAGCGCAGCGTGTTGATGGTTTCCTCCATGTTGGAGTCTGCAGGACTGACGCATGCAATCATCAGAGTGTGGCTGTTTCCTCCGAGAGAATCTGAAGGAAAGAAACAACGCATACAAGAACTGATTTTTTTTTTTTTTAATGGAAAAAGCAATTAGAGTGCATCGCATTTCTGAACTGCATTGTTTTTGGAAAACAGCCTTCATCCTTTTATTAATTAAAACGCAGAAGAACCTGCATGAAATGCTTTCAGAAAACAAGTTTGGGGGGGGAAAAAAAGGGATTATTTTTGTTAGAGAGAGAAAAAAAGCGGCATTTATCCCTGATCTAATGACCAGCAGGACTTTTGAACATTTAAATCAAAGCCTACCCTGCAGCAGACGGGTGAGCTTGGAGTCTCTGTAGGGAACAAAGGTGTTTTTCTTGCTTTCATCACCCAAAGCACTGATCACATTACCCAGACACAAGAGGCCGCGGTTGATGCTGATTCCTGTGGATAAAAATAAACAGAGTCACAAGACAAGTGCTCCAAGAAAAGTTGTAGTTTTAAACACTGGAAGACGCCGCATTAAATAGCATGCAAATAGTTAGACATCCCCGGCTTACAATGTTTGCTCGGAGTAATAAATAAAAACAAAAGAGTGTTTTGTTTTTTTTCTAACTGCTCCAAAGCAAAAGAAAACAAAGAAAACATTTTTTCCAATAAAACTGTAAGCTATCTGAAAACCTTTTTACAAAAATGAGTGAGGGAGATGTATAAAAATAAATAAATAAGTAAAAAGGTATTGTGATTACCTTCTTTTAAACGGTCTCCCTCTGCTTTGGTTTTCTTCTGTCTCTCTGAACCCGCCAGATCGACAAGGTGCAGCTTTGAAACAATCGAATCCACTCTGCAGCAGAAGTTTGCATAGATTGTCTTAATTGGGCTAATGTTTGCTCAAATTATTTTCTTGCTGGAAAATTATTATAAAATTTTTTTTCAACAATAGTTTGAGGAGGTTGACGCGTCAGAATCACAATAAACAGTAGGTGAAACATTAATTTTTGTACTGTTGAAGTTTTTGCAATTAATTGCGTGTTCGGATAAATAAAGTCTATTGTTTGTGTCATAATGGGTGAAAGAAATGCTGATGAGAACAGACTCTGAAGTCCAAAACATATTTTATGTAGAACAATCTTGAAATCTTAAGAATTCACATTCTGTTCTATTCAATTTTGACCTTTTCTGCTCATTTTCCTTCAACATCAATCTGATATTCTGTATTTTTTGAATGAAAAATGCAGGATATAATTAAGCTGCATGTTTTAACTAATCATGCGGTATCAGTAAATAACCTTTTTTTTTTTAAATCTCTTTTCTGTTACCTTTTTTTTAATATTTGTGTTAATCCGAAAAAGTCTGTTGTCCTCAGCTCTAAAAAGATGACTTTGAGAACCACTTGTAACTTAAATAATCAATGTTTTATTATTATTTTCTTGCTTAAAATGAATAAATCGGTCAGGATCTAAATTTGTTTTCAGTTCCTGTCAATAGAGTGAAACTGTGGCGATTTTGCTGAACGTTTTAACAGAGTCGGGCCTAGTAGCAGATATTAAAGAAAATGTGTTTTAAAGAAAGAAAAAAAAAATCACACTGAGTAACTGAAAATGTGTGAAAAGCTGAGTATTGAAATTTGAATACATTTAAAGAAAAGTAATCAGAATCTTTAAGGGACACGTATATGCGGATATTATTCCACTGTAGTGTTGTAATGAGAGCATATTAATAAACTGTTTGTGGACATTGCTGAGAAGCTATTCGTATTTTTTTTTTTTTAAATTACATTAAATTAAATGAAAAAAAAAAAGAGAAGTGTAAGAAGCTGACTTGTCTGATCCTCTCCGCTGCTCCAGTGTGATCGTGAAAATGGCATGGGAGCGTGAAGAGGCCGCATTCATGGCCGTGGACCCCACTGTGCGCGCAGAGTTCCCGAGTTCCAGACAACCCACCATCTCCGGGGCGGTGAACACCTGCCGCTCAGTCAGCCCAACAATCTGGGGGCAAAAATTGTGTCATTTTCAAAAGTAAAACCAGAAAAGACTTAAAGACCCTTAAATATACACAGTATAGCATTACTGTGACGTCTCGCTGGCTGAAATACACTCACCTTAATGCCTTCTTTAGGGTCCTCCCGAATGCTAATGGCTGGTTTATCTTTAGAGGAACACAGCAAATCTAATATGTCTTCATTATATATCTGGGGGAAAAAAAAATTTAAAAAGCAATTACAAAACGCTTGACACAATACAAAATAAGACTGGGGGGTGATAATCTTAGAGTTTTTTCATACCAGATCTGATTTCAATCTTTTTTGTTTGTTTGTTTGTTTTGTTGTTTTAAAGAAATTGCAGAATCTACAAAATACAGAATTTTCCAAAACTGAAATCTTCAAATCTAAGAATCTGGTTAACAGCCAACCTCCAGATACGATACAGCCAGACAGAATTCAGAGTCTGCTCTCTTTTCTCTCTCCTCAAAGATCCTCCGAATGACTCGGGGGATAACTCCGACTGAAGGGTCGTTTTTCTGCGCCGATGTGTACGTTCCTCCCATCGAGTAGGTTTTTCCTGACCCCGTCTGTCCGTACGCCAAAACAGTGGCATGGTAGCCTTACAGAGAAAATGTTTGGCAGAATAAAACGTTTGCTCGCCCGACTTTGTTTTCCTAAAAACTGCTAATATAACCAGAATTGTATGCAGCTGATAGTACACTGCATTCAAAAATTAAGTGTGATAAAAATGCACATCGCCAAGCGGCCTTACCTTTGAAAAGTCCGCACAGTAACGGTGAGATGGCGGTGCCGAACACTTCCTCTTGTTCGGCAGCGGGGTCGAACACATAATCGTATGTGAATCCTTTCTCCGTGCCGACGATCACCTGAGGAAAAGACAAACACACTGTACAGAACTTCATCTTAATCCCATTATTCAAGTTTAATACAACCCGCCGCACCTGTGGCTCGTCAGGAATAAACGTGAGGCAGGACTGACATCCCTCGTTGATCTCTTTTGGCACCAGCGGGCGACATCTCAAGGCGACGCGCACCGGGATCAGCTTAGCGTCTTCATTCATCATGGTGAAAGATTCCGCTCAGCAGCTTCAAGACATTTAAAGAGCAAACATGCTGAAAAACATGGATGTGACTGAAGCAGATACAGTTTTACAGCACATTCACAAAGTGGAAAGTAGCTAACCCGATCTTAATGATGTGAAACTGAAACTGAGCCGCCAAACTATTAACATCTTTTTCTGGTATAATGGACATAATTTAGTCCATGTATTCAAATCCAGAAAAAGCGAAATAATTCTTTTTTAAAAAGAACATGTATAACAATAACATCTAACAACATTTTACCCACAATTGAACTTTTTTTTTTTTTTTAAGCACAATATTAACCAGATGAAGCTAAAACTAGTCCATTTGAGGAGTTTTGGGTAGAACATTTTACACACAAAGAAGATTTCTCATCTTAAATACAGAATATACATGTATATTTTGTACAGTTTTGGTTTAATTACTGCTCTGAATATGTTGTTTTTTCAGCAAGTGGGCCTTTCTTTCCAGACTGTATACTCCAGTTAACAGTTATTTGTTTACTAAATTAATGGAAGATTATTTCAATAATTGATTAATCACAATTAATCCGACTGATTGTTTGAAATCTAATCCCTTTATTTGATCAAATGTAGAGGGGAAATGAACATTAAATCCAAGCGGTTAATTATCCAGCACAGTCTTGTGGCATAAGTTAAGTTTCTCATGTTTTACCATAAAATCGCATGATATTATCAGTCGCTAGTCTTTTTGTTTTCCATCATTAATGAGGCCCACATTCTTCCTGAGCTTTAAGGATCTTGTTCACCAAAATCTCTCAGATGTGGAGATAAAGGAGAGTGGAAGACTGCGTATAAGGTTAAAATGGAGAGCTAAAAACAGACAAGTGACTTCAAGACAACATAGTAAAAACTGTCTCTGGCCACTTCAGAATGAGCTTTTTGATCTTAATATTATATCTTTATATAATATCTTTTTTCTTAATATGTGATTCATGTACAAAAAAAAAAAACCCTGTCACAATACATTACTGCACGGTATCACTCAGCTGACTCCATGTTTTACTTTTACACGTCAATACAAAAACTAGTTAGCGGACATAAACTGTGGGGTCTGGAGGCAGAGAATGACAATTAACTCATTTATTTATTTCTTTTACATTAATGTTATCGCACTGAGTTATTAATAAAACAGTCTGGGTTGCGCTGTCTGCTAACTATATACAGTCAACGTCAGCTTGAAGTTTAACAGCTAGCTGCAGTTATTAGCAAGACGTTGCCATTAACGTACCTTTTTCAAGTTTTACCCAGGACTTAGGACGATAACTGCATTCGGTAGCTCACGTTGACAGCGGATTACTGTCACATAAGACACGATAATGCCACCGTCCACCGTTTTAAACCCCGTTGATATTACAGAAAATTTCCCGTCACCAAAATGTAAGAAGAGTTCCTGCCCGCCACTTTCAAACGCGCAGCTCCGCCTCCTTATTTTTCTTCTGCACAAAACAGGAAACACACGAAAACAGCGCTACTGACCTCTACAGGGCAAAGACGAAAAATGCAGTACCACACTTAGATCATACAACTGTAACTTTTTTTTTTTTTTTTTTTTTTACTATTTATGGTATTTATGGTATCATCACAACATTACAATCTGACACGTTGTTTAAATAGACTATATCAGTGTTTCTCTAACACTTCAGTCAGACATCAAAGTGGAAATTAATACATAAGTATAATGTATATACCAAAGTCATCCGGCACTGCTTCATCTGTTGAAATTATGTTATTAATTTTCTCTCAAAAGTTGAAAAAGTTCAAAGTTTGTAGATGAAAACAATTATTAGTAAGACGCCTGAAACTTCTTTTTAGATCAGGGAAGACATTTAAGATATTTGAGAACACAACATTTTCTGGTATGATTGTTTTTAAGTTCCACAATTTTTTGAGGCAGGAAAACACTGACACTTCGCTGCTTTTTGGCATCTGTGCCAACATAGATAACCTCTAATGTATTTGAAATTTACAATGACTTCTCAAACCTCGACTGTATTGTCCTACAAATTTTAAAACTCTGACACATTGAATATCTTTGGCATCAGAATCACATCCAAGTCAAGCACCATGAAATTAATTTAAAACCTGTACTTAAGAGGATTTAGAGGAGAAAAAAGAACATAAAATGGCTGTCTTAAAAACATTTTAACAACTGTATAGGCCTATGTATAACCACATGATGTGATTATGGTAAGTAAGATGTAAATATAAAAGAATATATTAAAAAAAATCTTTTAGAACACTGATTGTTCTCTTCACTGCAGAACATGAAAAATACTGCAAATCGGTCCGAACGTCCAGTTACTTTATTGCAAACTGACAAGAAAATGGCAACAGTTTAAGCCTGAGTGCTGCAGCGATCAAAGATAAGCTCTCACGAGGCACCATGTGACTCTGTGACTGTCAGACAGACCCTGTCCATTCAAACGATGAAATGCCCAGGATGTTAAAAAGAAACAGAAGAAGAGGGACAGAAAGAAATCCAAGTGGGCGATATGACTTCCCGGTTGATGGGAGGAGTTCCTCGTCTGTGGTGGAAAATCACCAATTACTCCCGTCCTGGGTGGAAAAGAAAGGTCACTACAGTTGGAGCCAGAGGGTATAAGACAGCTGAGCTGATGACAAGGTGTATGCAAAGACAGACAGCTGGACGGACTGGACATCAGGAGAAGTCATTGCATGAACTCACGTTGCATTTTTCTACATCTAATTTGAATGAACAATTTCTGTAACACGATGCATTTTCACAATTGCGCAAAAAAATTCTTTTTGTGCGGACAAACCTCATCCCGTCAGTGCACAATTTGCAGGACAAATGAGCATGTTGTGAAACACACCAACGTTTATGGAGTTGAACGTCTTCAGTAGCTAGTGGGCAAAATGTGGACTCCATCACATAGCAACACAGAGACACACGTGCATATTTTTGGGATTGTGGGAGAAAATCCACACATGCAAATTTAGTCGATATGCTTTCTAGAATTTTTGTCACGACTCTTAATAAATATCTCTTAATAAGACTCTTAATAAGATAAGATTTATCTTATCTTATCTTATCTTATCTTATCTTATCTTATCTTATCTCCCACAGATTCATGAAGCTGATGTGCTGTCCTTACTGTGTAGTGTCTTATTCTTATTTTTCTGTTTGTTTGTTTGTTTGTTTATTTATCTTAGTTTGAATATGCATGCTTCCAGTTACCTTTATCTTCCTGCTGGCACTCCTCGATTTCCCCACTAGACAGTAAAGAATGTTTTCTTTTCTACTCAATTTCCAGTTCATTATTTTATTAGCCCATATAGGTCTAAAGACCTGATGAGCATTTGAATGCTATTGTCCCCAAATTTGGGGCTTCTAGAGATGAGGCAACAGCCATGTTTTAGTATTTAATATATGTATTAGAGTTTTCACATAATATACAAAAAAAATTACAATTCCAACAAGGAAGAAGAAAAAAGAACAGAAGAGAAAGAAAAAAACCCACCCATAAATACTGTCTCCTACAACATATATAGCAAAAAAAATTGCAGCAGCCATGATTTACTTCATTTTCAGTTAATGTGAATTACAGTCATCACAAATGATTAAGTTATTTATAAGAACTATTCACAGATATTGTCAAAAAGGACAGTTTTAACTACAATAATCACAAAAATCAAGATCAAAAGATACAAAAAACATGTGTATTAATAATAAAAAAAACTGGAATAGAAGAGGATGCATGAGAAGACAAATATAAATAAGCACTAATATAAGTACAAACCAGAGGCAATCAGTTTGCTAATTGACTGACTCTAACAATTGTAGAGACACAAGTATTGAACCTTGGGGAACTCCTCAGGTAGTTTTTGCTTAGAAACTCTTTTCCTTTAAGAGCAAAAACAGTCAAATGCAGAATCAGGAATTCTTGCAGTCAAGTAGCAAAAGCACAAAATAATTCACAGCAGCTGCAGCCATCAAGCAATGTTTGTGTTCCTTCGATATGTTAGTTTTTGTTAAATGCTAGATTGAAAATAATGAGAAAGTTGCAGTCTGGCCTTCTATTACGTTCTAAAAAATTTTTGCTAATGAATCATGCATGCTTTATCAGCAAGACCTAACAATAACACACTATGCTGGGAATATCAGACGATGAGAAACCTTTGATCACTCCATGAGCTTTTTTTTTTTTTTTTACTACATTATTATTACATCAATCGCATCAATAAAACTACAATGGCAGTGACGATCACGTTCATCTCAACCACACCTTTGGTTTGTTACTTGCGGCTGAATTTCAGCAGATGTGAGGAGAGAAAATTCGGCCTGCTTCACCCTTTTCCTGTTGTAGCTTCGAGAGCTAATGGGGATGCGGCGGATTGCATTATCATGCATTTCTGAAAATCACTGGTTGCGTGAAGAGGATTTTATAGGGAATACACTCTGCTCTGCAGCACTAAGCCGTGTGTACACACCAACTTTATGCTATGCTGAGTTAATGCAGTTTATTATTAACAACGGAGAGTTAAACTCAAATTCAGAATGAAAGAAGCGAAGACAAGAGTTGTTGTCCTTTCTTTTATCTGTTAACTTTAGAAAGAGTTATGCAATTTCTTTAGTATATAACCCTGACTTGCAGCATTCATATAAATGCTGCTCCACATATGTGACTATTAATGTCATGAGCATTAAAGAAATAAACATTACTCGGTCATTCAGAACTTAACAAAGCTTATGATGAAACTAAATGTACAATAAAACTTAGATGGTTGGAAGCAGGCTGTTTATTCAGGAGGATTACAGGGTGTTAATAAGGTAAACTCCAACAAATCCAGACTTGACTACGAAGAAAAAGCTCAATTATGCTGCAAACTTCATCAGTGCTAATTTTGTTTTGTTATTATTATTATTTTTATTAAAGAAGAATTTTCCGTACTACTCCTGCAAACACTGTCTCAAAGAACTAAACTCAAGTGGAGCTATATGTCGCAACCAGAAACCAGACTTTAAGTGATGTGCTAAAACCCAGTAGTGCTTCATGACGCAGTTTGTTTTCCAAATAGAAAATCTAAAAAGGATGGGATGCGTTTGCAAATAAGTAATTTGCATCTTCATCGTTCTGCGGAGTTACAGCTGCAAATCGTTTATCTACCACTTTTGCGTCACTGTAAAGTCTTGTCAGATTTCCAACAATCTTTCGATTCGGACATTGGGTCATGTTGTCAGCCTTTGGGGTATGACTGCTTTTTGAAGGTGCCCTGTTCCTAAATGAATATGACGAATCAGAAGAAGTAGAAGAAGAAAAAAAAAATCTTCATTTCTATATCTCCTGCTATCCCGAGTGTTAACGGCTTGAGCACAGAATGCTCACGATAAGATTTTTGACAAGATAATCCCAGATTTGATGGGAACAGTAAATTCACTATAGTCCTCCTGCGCCTTTTACAACTTCGGGGTAACTGCTTTTGTTGTGCACGCGCACGCACACGTCATGGTCGCGCACGCTCCCACAGCAACGAATATTTCTTCTGAATTGCAAATTCAGCAGACCCCCCCCCCCCTCTAAAAAGCTACGCAGTATGAGTAGCGACTGGGCGCAGATCGTTTTCTGAATCCGGTTCCGGCGTGCCGACGACACCGATGCCCGTGCCCACTGACTGATCGCAAGGCTTTTTACCCGAACAGCACAGAACTGTAGCAGCTGACAGGCGGATGCGGAGGGGAGGGTCGCCAAACCCGGCGGAATTCTCACGGTCCGCGGACTAGAAGGGCTCTTCTGTCCGAGTGACAGCCTCCCAACAAACATATGCTGAAAACTTTCAGCTGTCCGTTTTGACGCGGGGGCGTTTATTTAGATTTGCAACACCGGTCCGAGAAGCTGTCATGATGCAGGTGCAAACTGTGGGCTAACGGTACTGAAATGACTTGTTTCGGCGCTGACGCGATTCGTTGTGCCATGCCAACCTCGCATTGTCAGATGCCATTTTACTCTGCGTTTCCCCGGCGTTTGGGTTTCCATTATTGTGGGCCTGTTGTATAATTAGAAGTTCACGAGGCAGTAGCAAACAAGCTGGTGCAATGAGAAGCTACGCTGTCCGAGGAGCAGTGCGCAGTTTGTGCTGAAGCTTATGGGTCCTGCGTACTCGAGCCCCCGGCTTCCAGTTGGAGAGGTGTGTGCTGCGGGACTACAGCGCACAGGCTGTCGGCCACACATCTGGACCGCCCGACTGCTGTCATCTGCGGCCTGATCGGACGGGGTACTCCTTGAACTTGTGTGTTTTAAGGGGGTAACTGAGTGAGGTCGCTTCGGGCGGTGTCGTTCTAGCAAGGAGGGGTGTGTATTTGGCTCGGACTTGGGGTGGTGATCCACTGGAACACCACAGTCCGAGCCCTGACTGGCTGACTACTCAAGGAATAAACGCCTGTCCAGCGATGAATTTTGCGTAGCCGAGTCACGCATTTTTAAAGGCAACGCTAGAGTGACATTGCAGTCTTCTCGCCACATTGGTTATTTCTTTGCCAGACTGAAAAAAAAAATAAAAGAGTGAAAGTGGAGTATTGTCCGTCGTACGTCTCAACGCAGTGGGATTTCTACGTCTGGTCGGCGTTCCCCCCCACCCTTCCCGCGGTGACGGTTATGGGTCGGAAGCGGTGTGTCGGTGCAGATTGTTCCAAGATGGCGGCCGGGTGCTGCGGGGTGAAGAAGCAGAAACTGTCGGGATCTCCCGGGTCGGGGGGTCCCGGCGGGGTGGGGGCGGGAAGCGGGGTGGCAGGAACCGGACATTGTGGCTCGGAGTTGGGGATTGGCTCCTCCGCGACGGTTGCAGCAACGGCGAACGTGAGCAGAGCCAACGGCCTGGGGGGACCCGGAGGTAACGTTAGCGGTAGCAGCGGCGGCACAAACGCTCTGTCCCCTGCCCCGGCCGGCTACTCTACATCCGGCCTCTCCCCGAACCTCAGCCCAGGACCAGGTTCGGGAAGTGGCGGCAGAAAAATGGTCGTCTCAGCAGAGATGTGCTGCTTCTGCTTTGACGTGCTTTATTGCCATCTGTACGGATACCAACCTCCGAGAACACCCAGGTTTACAAACGATCCCTAGTGAGTATTTATGTCTTTTGTTGTTGTTGTTGCTCCATTTCAGCTCTGACAGTTGAATTTTCCCAATAGGAACTTGTCTGTGAAAACCTAATACGTCCACGTTTGGAATTAGTTTTGTCCATTATATAGAATTCGAATTGTCACGTGAAAGCACAGCTTAAATTCGGTTGAGTTTAATTCATAAAGCTCCTCCCGATTGTATCTCCACTGAGCAAGTTTTAAGTAGGGCCTAGTGATAGAGGCTGCTCGGGCCTTCAAGCTACTCAAACCGCACGCCAAATATGCTCTTCTTTAGCTGAATTTTTGAATAAAATATATGGAATGTTAATGACTGTTTGAGGCACCAGGTCAATTTTAGACTTTCCACGAGTATTTGTCAAGAATAAATATTTCACAGTACTTCTAATCTAACTCAAAAGCTAGTAGCCAGTGTTCTTCTCTACTAGCGCTAGCTTTTATCGGCTAGCCATTATTAGCATCTAGAAGATAAAAGGATGGAGCGTTTATTTTTTTTATGTTCAGCAACTTTAGGTTGGCTGATTTATTGCCGGACGTTGACTAAAATGTATTTAAAAGAGCCCAATGTTTGACTTAAGTAGTTGTGGTTTAGACATTTATCTCAAGTAAATACTTGGTGGCATATACTGAGCTTATCCTTGTTAGCCGCTACATTAGCTTACCATCATAGTACCAATGAGCAGTTAGCGTCTCATTAGCTTTTTTTTTTTTTGCGGTCTCCCTCATATATTGACAAGTTAATGGTTGGCAGTTTATTGTATTTTATTTTACAGGTTTTGCTTTTTGTTAAGTCGTTTCCTATCGAAGTAGGGAAGAAATAAGTTTTTCATAAGCAACAAAGAAAACATGCTACTCGCTAAGTACTTAGCAGTTCTAAGCTATACTTAATTTAACCGGTATTAAAGACGGACTAACTCCATTAGTAGATAATCAAAGGAAAACAACAAGCCTGTTCAATATCACGATCTGAGGGATCCACAAAATATACTGTAGTATGATAAAAATAATTATAAGATTTGTAAATGTATATTTGTTTTTTTTTTCAGTAGGCTTCATGTTGAGGCCTCTATAGAAACATTTTGTCCCCTATTTAACATGGTAATATGACACCATGTGACCTAAACGGGTGTCTTACATTTTTTTTGAAGTATTTTCCATTGTTTCGAAACCAGAGCTCACTTTTTCCAGAATAAGTAGGAAAACGTTCGTTCATGTGGCAACTTTTTCAAAAGAACATACTCAGTGTATTGTGATGTTTGTTGATACAGACATAGAACAGTGGCAGTTTTTTGAGTAAGGGCGGATTGAGAGTCAGAACAAACTTGAAATTAAAAATTAGCTGAAGTGTAAAGCTGGTGCAGAATAAACTATGTATTTTGAGCAATACTATTTTGTACCTCTTAGCACTTTTGTCAAAGTTTAAGTTCAACAAGAACTATTTCAAATTGAACACATTTTTTAAAATATTATTTAATACTCGTCTATTCTTTCAGCAAGCAAGGATACAATAAAAATGTCCTTTATTGCCCTCAGTGGGGATATTCCGGTACCATAATTTGCAAACGTTTGCCTAATAAAGTATCACTGTAAAAGAGCTTGTATTTTATTCACTATATAATAAATGTGAGATTAGTGGAATGCTGTAATTCGTGATAACTTTGAGTCTTTGACAGAAAGAGAAAAAAAAAATACTTTTATAAAGGTATTCTCATAAAGCTCATGACATTTTTTATTCAGTCTTACAAAAACCAACACGACTCCATTAAAATCGTCATCAAATAAATCAAGGTATAGAGTAAAAGATTGGTATGAAAAAGTTTTACATTCTTCAGCTTTCCCGGTTTTTGAACAGTGGCATGCATGACGTCTGAAGAATTCACCATGTCAATGCGTAACAGTGTGTGACTGCAAGGGAAAAAAAATGTGGGTGGACACATTCTTCTGTGAAGGACTGTTTTACCTAAAGTGCTTTGCATACATCATTTATTAATGTAATAATGTGAGATGTACGTGACTTACTTGGGTGAGAACTGACATGGTCTTCAGATTCCACACTTTGGAAAGAGAATTTTTTTTTATAGTATTCTGTAATTTAAAAATGTTGAGATATTTGACGAATGCACAAACGTTTTGCACCTAGGTATTTAATATTAGTCACCAGAATGCAAAAAAAATCAAGTTAATTTTGACAAAAAGTTTGAACCATCTTTTTAAATGTATAGCAACAGAGCACCGGTGCAGATCTCTACAAATCTTCAAAGTAAATTTTTTGTCTTTTAGTGCAACATTTACTGTAGTTTTGCTAAAATATGCTGGTTTAAATATTAAGTTGGAAGAACTGAAGCTTGGGTTTCTATCTGGTCTTTAATTTCTCCGTTTTCTTTTCAAACAAATCTTTTTCTAAAGAGACTTTCTCCCATTTGGACTCAACGAGCTCTGAAATCACATCTTGAAACCCAGCCTTCTCTGCAGAAGGAAAAACGTCCCGTCTCCACGCTGAACTCGAAACCCTCCCGGACGGGTAACATAATCTGCGCGAGAGGCAGAAAAAGTCGGATCCGAAGTGTTAACAGGAATTTTCCACAAGCTCATAATGTCTTAGGAGTAATTTAGCATTAGGAGCTTTTTGTGGTTTGGGTGGGAGCATGGAGGGGGAGCAGAGTTAGGTGACTGAGAGCTGGTCACATTACCCAACCGTCATAGTATTGCCCTGGACCAAAAAGATCCGTCAACGGATGCATAACAAGCTAATTCCTGCTGGATGTGTGTGTAAGCTCCATCCGGTCGGAGGAACTTTTGAGTACGCTGTGCGATGTCCTCGACATGTCCTTCACTTGGGGGGGGGTGTGAAGCTTGTCAAGCTGAATTATTGAAATGCTCTGACCAACTCCAACTTTGGTCATAGGCATAATGCTCTGGTGTTTTTGAGAAAAACATAAAAACAAGAATCTTACATTGTTGCAGTTCTGTCATGTTTTTAGTGATTAAAGCAGAGAAGAGTTTCCTGTTTTGGAGTTGTCCTGTGGAAACATCCCTAAAATAGTTTATTTTTCTTACTTAGCTTTTTTTTTTTTAAGCATAGCAATAACGAAAAAGGGAAATTGACAATTCAATCATTATTAAATTGACTTGTCCACATTTTGAGCTAAAAAAAACATCTAAGATAAAGACAAACATTGCTGTTAAATAGTTGCTGACCTTCATATTGGTTGTAGGCATGTATATCTCCATAAAGCCACGGCAGTGATGTAACACTGAGTGGCATGTCACATGCATCTTGTGGAAAGCAGAGCAAATTTTCCAAGATAATGTAAAAACAAATGTGTAATGAAATTCTAATATAAAAGTACCTGGTTAATGTCATCGTGTCAATAAATGTTTCCAGTGTTTTTAATATGAACTAGTTGTTGCTTAGGAATATTTTTAAAAAGAAAGTAGATGAGTTTTTTTTTTTTAAAGTAACTCTTGACAGTTTAATATTAAGAAGCACAATTGTAAATGACTTATCAGTATTACAAAATTATATATATATATTTAATTTTCAAATGAATGAAAGACTTATTGTGCTAAAATTGTAGAAGTATTCAAAATTGAACTCTTCCAAATGAGGGGAAAAAAGGGCATGTTGTGCATAGGCACGGACTGGTATGAGATTTTATTCATTTTTTTTAACAAGTTGTAGAACATCAGCAGCTGCAATGAATATTTTAATTTTTAACAAACAGTGAAGCTGAAGTGCAGCTAACATTTACTGGGGAATTTTTATGTAAATGTTCTTGATGCGCTTTTTAAGTTTTAACACAATCATTATATGCTTTTTAAATGTGATATTAAGTTTTTGTTCCACCTTGTTTTGGCGACTGACATATTCCCAATCGAAACTCGAAAGTTTGGTAGCTTTCTCTCAGCCGCCTGACTGGCAGTGTGCAGCTTTTTCGTTCTTGAAATTGCTGTCACGCAGAAAGAGAAATCGCTCTAAAATGTATTCTGGTGACATGATAAAATTTAAATCTTGTTTTTTTTCGTTGTTCCATGTTCATGTTGTTTATGTAATTCCTCTAACACCACTGACATAAAACTTTTTTCCTTTTTACCGGTGTCTTGATGTTCTCTGCTCAGACGCGGTATTTTGCTGCGTTAATGCAGCATCGCATTGGCTCTTCATTGTCATTCATGGCTTTGTATAGACATCAGACAGTGATTAATTAGCTATGAATGTAGAGCCACTGCAGGGGCTTCAGTTGGGTTTTCCTCAATCAGAAGTTATCTCATCATAAAAGCTGGAAGAAATCTCAGCTACAACATGAAAGGGGGGGTGAAAATTGGAGTCAGACAAAGAGTTGGTTAAGCAGGCGGCCCAAAGCAACGAAGGAAAGGCTTTGATGGAAAATGATCCATCATGATGAAAGACATTAGAGCTAGTTCCATCTCAAGTGAGTAAAGATTCTGTCGTATTTAATAAGAAAGCAGCAGGTGCTGACGTGCTGCTGGAGTGTGTGTGTTAACATCATTTAGACTCAGTAAATTAAATGGATCACTCTGGGTTTTTTTTTTTTCTTTCTGTTTTTCAGCCCGCTGTTTGTCACATGGAAAATAGGCAGAGACAAACGGTTGAGGGGTTGTATAGGTACATTTTCTGCCATGAATCTGCACTCAGGACTCAGGGAGTACACCCTTACCAGGTAAGCAAACACAGTTGAAATATATTACTTATCTGTAAGATTGATCATAAATTGGGCTGTTTGAATATTTTACATTGATATCTGTGGTTGTAGAAACCAACCTGTAGTGGTAATTCAGTTTGTCAGGGTTTTCCTCAGTATATTATAAGCCTGGCGGGCCACAATGCTTTACTTGTGCACCCACCAGGCTAAGCATTGCTTATTTATTTAAGCCTTTTTAAAATATTTGCATATTTTAAGACTTTAAAGTTGGTGTTTAGGTGTTGCTTGTTAATCTTGTTAATAACATGATTTTCAAGTGATATTTTTAAATTTCCTGTCAACTTTAAACATTCTTTAACTCAAAAAGACGACAGGCCGCTGGATGAATGACTGCCCCAGTGCCCAAACACCAGAGTTAGCAAGTTTTCTGGGGGAAACCTTGAGTTTGTGCTTCAGCCTGTGTTTCTTTACGCTGGTAAAATATGTCAGTAACAAACCGACTTTCTTAATGTAACTTTGTGTGGCGCCCTCTACTGTGCAATATGCAGTTTAAACTTATTCAGCTAGATCAGTGGTCTGCCAAAAATGTTACATGTTCTGATGAATAAAAACAATTTAGAATTTTTGATAAATGTCCACTTCAGAAATGTGTCTATTTTTCTTTTTAAAGAAAATGTTTCAAAAATTTATTATTTTTTGGGTTTTAAATAAAAGTATGATATTAAACTTTTACCAAAAGAAGATGGCTATGTTTTCTTCTATGGAATGTTTGCGAAAAAAAGGATTTACAAAAAGTACTTGATGTCACAGTGGAAAATTAATGCAAATAGTTCTCAAAACAACAGCAAAAAAAAAAAAAAAAAAAAAGCTAAAACTGAAATTTGTATCTATATTTAAAAACACCAGTTTATCTTTTAGTCAAAGTTATCATGGGGCATTGTGTAAAGTCTTAAGAATGCGCTTGTGGCTCAAGGAGCCTCATGTTGCAGACCCCTGAACTAGATAAAAGGCAACAAAACAAAAAAAAAAGTTCCTGTTGTCTTTATAACAACAGGAACATAGGAAATTAAACCGTCCTGCATGCTGACATCTTCCTAGTGCTGAGCACCATCAGGGATTGTCTTTCTGCAGCACCAAACATACAGTTGAGAATTTCAGTAGCATAGATTCAGAGCCAGAGGGCGTGGGGCCCCACCGAGCCCTGATCTCAGCTGGATTAAGTCTCTCTGTCATAGAAACATCGAATTACCTCATTCGTGCCTTTAATTTCATGCAGCCCGTACAGCATTTTATTCTCAGTTTCATTTCACAGTGAGATCTTATGATTATTTCTTTTTTTTTTTAAATTTTTTATTTTATAATCTGCGTCCCCCCGTTCTCCCCACAGATGTAGTTGAGCTCGGTGATCTTTGGATTAGTAGTGCACATGGCCGCCTGCGTGCAGTGCCTGTCACTTCCATGTAGGTCTTTCTGCAGACTCGCTGTAGCTCACGCAGAGTCCAAAATTAACACCAGCCAGGAGCCAAAATGCTGATAATATGGTGAGAAAAGCAAAGTGTGGCCTGGTAAGTAGCTTGAAGTTACAGGCCTTTAATCGCTTCTTTTTTAAATTTATTATTTTTTTGTTATTCTAATCCTTCCCAGTTGAGACTATATGATCTTCACTTCCCACCCTCTTACTCTTTGATAGCAATAAATGGGACACAGTCACTGTAGGTTACCAGGAGGTTAATTTGCCACTGGGTGTTTGGAGACTTTCGGTGTTTTCAGGTTGATTGAAATTCTTAAAAATGCTTGATGTTTCAACTAGATGTTTTCAAGGTTGGGAAAGTGCTTGATATTCAAACCACACAGTTTAGTAATATATTGCAATCTAATGTTTGATTAAAAGTCAAAATTTGGAAAACGTTATTTTGCAGTTGAAATCAGGTATTTTCATTCACGTAATATAAAGACACGTTTTTTTTTCACACTGTTTGAAGTTAAATCACAAAACTTTTCTTGTTTTTAGTTAATTAGAATTAGAAAAAATATTTCTATTTGCTAAATGTCAGGAAACTTGGCAAAAATATTTTTTTAGAGATTTCTTTGTCTCTTTGTATGTTGTGTTTAAGCATTTAATTTGATCAGGAAGGTCATTTACCTTAAGGTTTTTAATATAATGAATATTTATTATTCCTAATGGCTCAATGACTAATTGATCTGTGTAATTGAGACAAAGGTCATAGTTCAACAACGTTATTGAAGTTGAGGGAGTTTTTTTTTTGTGTTACATGAGTGTTTTATTCTCTCATCAGCCAGCTCAACAGGGTATGTGAGAGATCCATTCCAAAACAAAATTTTGTTATATTTTAGTTTACTTGGTGCCTGCGGTAGAATGTAGAATACGATCACAAGACAGTATTAATAACAGTAACAAATTGTCATGTGAGAGCAAATTGAAATTGGAGATAAAAACAATACAAATGAACAAAAAAGAACAAAGTGCAGCGATGGAAAAATTTGACAACTTAACTTGAAAATCTTGAGTTTTACTGTGGGAAAAGTGTACGAACCCGGCTATAAGGTCTAACCGAGCATTGGTTAGAATATGCAGCTTTTAAAAGCTGCATATTTAATTTAACTTAAAATGTTTTAAGAAGGCTGACATAAGAAGACCTCTTTTGTCAAACTCTCAAATATGAGTGGTTTGTGCTGCATTTTCTGTCACTGGTTTTGTTCCCATCAGCAGGAGTCTTGACGTTCACGTAACGATCAAACACACCGGATCATAACACCTTTCATCCATATGATCCTCTAATGCTGCTCGCCTGTGTGACTTACTGTCTGCAGTGCCCTTAAAGACAGCCGCTTCCCCCCTATGACAAGGGATGAGCTGCCTCGCCTCTTCTGCTCAGTGTCTCTTCTCACCAACTTTGAAGACGTGGGTGATTATCTCGACTGGGAGGTGAGCGCTTCACGAGGCAGTCGGGTCACATTTCCGAGAGTTTCTTTTTCTGTCGCTGCCGCGCTAATTACTCGAGGTTATTCTGCGGGGAAGTCTTGTGAAATGCCAAAGAAAAAACAAAGTAATGTGCATAACCATTGTGCTTGTCATGCTCCTTAGCAAGGCTGAAGAAGCTAGTGGTCGCGGGTTATGGGCAGGTGGACGGACGGACCCAAATAACACAATTTGAGAAAACTTCTTTGAAGCTGAAAAAGATTTTAGACTGGGAAGGTTTAGATCAAATTAAATCAATGTGTTGCTGGTCCAGTCCAAGTCCAGACATAAATCAACTTTGAAAGCTGTGGCAAGTTCACTGACACTTCCTGTCTAATGTGACAGAAGCTGAGCTATGCCGGGAAGAAGAATCGACTGTTTGTGTGGATGTGTATAGGTGGTAGAGACCTGTAAGAAGTGCTGCATGCCACACTTTTCAGATTTGTGTTTTTAAAAAGTTTACAAACTATGCCTCATTTTCACCTCTATTGAATCCGCTGAGGTTTATTGCTGTAACGTGATGACGTTCAAAGGAACCGTACGAATATTTAACGAAGCTAGTCGTCATCTTAAATTGGTTTAGGTGCCAACACATTTATAGTCATTTCTATTCATAAAACCGCCTCCGTTCAGTTGTGCAGGAGTTTATTTTATTAGCCTAAAGCAGACGTGAAGCAACTCTGACTTTGTAACGCAAAGTTCTCTTTTTGTTTCGCTTTTCTCTTTGCTTTTAGGTGGGTGTTCATGGTATAAGAATAGAGTTTTTCAATGAAAAAGGATCAAAGCGCACCGCCACCTACCTGCCAGAAGTTGCAAAAGAGCAAGGTGAGCATTTTTGTGCCCTCAACTGAACAGCCTCTCCTGCCTTCAAACAAACTTGTCAAAATAATTACACAATTGCATTTTTAATAATTGTTTTATTTTTTTTTTTAATGATTCTAGGTTGGGACCACATTCAAACCATAGATTCCTTACTACGAAAGGGAGGTTACAAAGCTCCCATCACAAATGACTTCAGGAAGACCATTAAGTTAACCAGGTATAATTGGTTCTATTTCATCAATATTTGAGTGTGTTGGTGTTGTTTCCTACCATAGCAACACATTTTCACCTAGATACCTGTTTGCTAACAGTAGAAACTTAAATTTAGCCAAATAAAGATGCACAGAGAAATGGAAAATCGCCTCAAGAAAGAATGAAATGTCACCAGTTAGCCCTGGGTTTGTCTAAGTAGACCAGGGGCGGCCAAAGTATGATTTGTGGCCCATGGAACAATCTAGTATGACCCTCCAGTTCAAGAATGCTACAAATTGAGACCACCGGTGGGCACTTTTAATTTTAAATAATTTAATTTTAATCATAGTAAGCAACACTATAATAATCCAGTGACTTAACAAAAAAGCACATCAATTCTTCTAGACCAGATGAACTGGAAAAATTTTACCCCAAAAATTAGGAAACAATTTTTTAGTTAGGCAAAAAATAATATGCCACTCTGTTTCATATACAACAAATTCACAATGACATTATTTTGCGTTAAATTGGGAAAAACAGTATTGACTTTCTAACGCCTACGATTGAGATGACTTAAGATTTCACCAAAAACCCTGAGAAGTTTGGGAGGAAAAAATCTGGTGCTGAGTAACAGGGTAATGCTTAAAAAGTCTTAAATGTACAGTATGTATTTAAAATTAAGGCCTTAAAATGTCTTAAACTAATTTGGAAAAATAAAGTTGGCCTTAAATACGTTAATTATAGGTCTTAAATTTTGTGCTGACTAGTTTATCTTGTATATTCAATGTATTTATGGGATTTTTATGCCGGGCAATAAAAATCCTGACATATTTTTTTGAGTCGCCTGACTTATCGAGGCGGTTCAGGCTACCGCTAGCTAGCTGCCAGTTTAAATTCATTGCCAGTTCACTGGACGACTTTCTTTGCCGCTGCCTCACTTCTGTTGCGAATCCCTACGAGGCTGCATTCATTCTGTGCAAGAAAAGAAAAAGGCTTGGCACTACAACTGTGTGAAATATGCAGTTGTCTTTTGTATATCTCTGTCGTGACGCAGGTTTTAAATTTCATTCATATTGGTCGTAAAAGTCTTAAATTAGAGTCGGTGACATCTGCAGAAACCCCTTCACTCATGTCGGCTTGTGAGGACAGACTCTCGGATTTCTGTCTTCTTCTCTGTTTCAGGTACCGTAGCGAGAAGATGACGATGGGGTATGCAGAGTACATCGCCCACCGCCAGCACCATCACTACCAGAACGGCATTGGGCACCCGGTGCCGTCGTATAACCATTATTCCTGACAGCGAGCCGCATGACCAATCATTGGACCTCTCCGCGGACCTTTTCCCAGGAGAGCCCGCCCCCTCCTGGTCTAGCTATTTCTACTACTGTACCATTTTATGATGATAGTTTCCGTTGCCATGCTGGCCGTCTCACAGACGTTGACATGGCAACGGGTGGCAGTGAAGCATCGTTCGATTATGGCGAGAAAACCATGTTCCTTTTGTTTGCCTGTGGTTGAGCTTTTGCAGCATATGTATACCTATATCTATAACCTCACCCCCCTCCATTCGTTCATATTATTTTGGAAAAATTAACCAATATTAGATTTTCATTAATATTGCGTCTTTTCAGCAAAGCTAATCAGGTGTTTGATTCTGTGGATGGAAGCGAGTCTCCTTGGGTGGATTTAGGCTTTGCTACAATTTTACATTTACTAACCCTTTTATTTTTATCGTCTACTTGTCGTTTCTTTAACTTTACTATCCAGACGTGTAATATCATGTAGCAAAGGCAAACTGCAGTTCCAAAAGGCTGTATCCTCACTACTTTCAATTCCTCTCCAAAACGTGACGGCTGAGGTCGCGCTAGCCTTCTAAACTCTCGTTGTCGTAGTTGGAACTCGTACGTGGGATACGTGTTCTCCAAAGTGTAGATAGGATTGTGACGCCTTTTGATCGGCTTTTGCTGATTCTGTTTATTGATTTGGGTCACAATTGTGTGTGTGTGTGCGTGTGTGTGTCACTGTGTGTGGATTATAGGCTCCACTTTGTCACAAGACGGAAAACCAGTAGAATAAATTAGAAATTGGGTTTCAGCTACAGGCTCAGCTGCATTTGTTTGGCTACCTAAAATTTTAAGCTTATTTCCGAGGGTTTATTTAGACTTCAAGAAGGCCGAGGAACAAGAAGATGTACATGAAGCTTTTGTTTAATGAAAAAATTTGTTTCTTAGTTGTTGTTTTTTCTGCATTTACTGACAGGGAGTCGCGCTGTAGGGACGTGCTAAAACAATTTAAAGCCATACTCTATCTTCCACAGTTTTGTCCGTTATCAGAGGCGTTGGGTGCTGAAACGTTGAGATGTCGCTTCAGCCCGAAACCCCGCCGCTTCACTTAGTTCCTCGTGTCATCGTGAAAACATCGTCATGCATTTTCCGATTATTAACCATCGTCCCGCAGAGTACGACGTATATTTAAGGAGAAGGAGAAAAAAAAGTCGCGCACAAACAGACGTGATCTTACTAACATGTTTGTGTCATTTAGAAGTGCATGTCATAGTGCGTAGTCGTGGATACGGCGCCGCCGCTGTTCCCCTCACTCCCGTTGATCCACGTGTCCGCAGCACAGGGAATGTTCTAGTTTCTGTCTGTTTCAATCAGAAGGTTACAGGAAGTGTACATTTTTTAAATTTGTTTTATAAAAAGAAAAAAAAGCCAGGGCTTTGTAAAGCCAGTTCTTATCCAAATATTACCCAGGTGTGAGTTTGAGCCACACACACTCTGCTAGTTAGGCGTACTTTAACGAATGTTCGATCTATCGAGGATCACCAAGTTGTCGGTCTGCGTGTTTCTGTTGCAAACTGGAATTGTTGTCTTTTTTTTTGGAGAGAGGTTCTTGTTACTTGACCAACATCTTCTGTCGTAACAGCCTTTTTCTAACTGACAGCTTCTTTCTTTTTACATACATTTTTTTCTTTTATGCAAAAATGTCAAGGGCTTTCGGCAATCCATCCACAGTAACCCGAAACGATCCAGATTTCCAGTTGTGTTGCCTTAAGTTTTTTTTAATAAAAAGAAAGAAAAAAAATCAACAAAAACGATGGACCAGGAGAAAGTCGCCCTGAGTGTATCCTCTACTTGAACGGCGTAGACGCTCGTCGTCCGGGAGACTCCGCGCGTGCTTCACTCCATATCCTACGCTTAGATTTCACATAATCAACGTTAAAGTCGAGCACCGTTAAAAGATCCAACCACAAGGGGTCAGCGTTGCGGCCGTAGGAAACCGTACCGTACAATACTACACCAGAAGAAGCCGCAGTCAGGCGCCTGCTCTCCTGGTCCGTCGACTACAGCACAACCTGAATTTTTCTCTGCTGCAAAACCAAATTGACCATGCTCTTTTACATATATGTCTTTGTATACACATGCAATGTATTTAGTTGCATGTATGTATGAGTATGAGACCTATGGTTTTATCCATGATATGCTTGATCTATGGCTTAGACACTCTTATTAACCATTAAGAGATTTAAAAGACAAATATGGTGCTATCTGACCTCATATTGGGGTGGTCACATCTCGTGACTGGTCATGCGGACTCATTGATCATATCATATATATATATATATACTTAACAATGCGACATGTAAGATTTTCTCTGGAGTTGCGTTGCTGCGCGAGCCAAGTTGCGGTGAAGGATCCGTGATCTCCGACGCGGACGGAAAGCTTTTTTGTTGAGGTGGACTTGGGTAATTTTTAAAAAAAATTTTATTTAATTTTTTTTTGGGGTGGGGGATCAATTCCACTCTGGGAAACTGACATTCTCTCTCGTAATGAAGAAAGACTCAACAGGCGCTATGGAATGTACTGTTAACGGTCACCAGGGGAATTGAACAGCGATGTGTAATAAGAGAAAATCCTACATGTTAACCTTGATATATGCAGATCTGTTCAACAGGTGTTATTTTTTGTTTGTTTGTTTTTACATTTATGTTGTTTTTTTGTCCTACCAGTGCAAGTCAACACTGTGCAGGTTTGAAAGGACAAGAAGTCACACATTTTACCTTCTGTCCCTTGATTACTCCCTTCACTGTGGCCCAACCTCATGGCCTAGTTTGTCAACGTGTGATGCATGTCGTTCACTGGCAAGATGGCGGGAAGATCCGAGGTTCCCGTTTTATTTTTTAGTTTATTTTTCTCTCTTTTTTTGGGAGGCTTTTTAGCTGTTGAATCGGCTAACCACCTCCAAAAGGGCAACGTGTAAGACGTTAACTAGCATAAGGTCCTGTTGAGGTCGTTTCAGCCTCTCTTCATTGAAGTTTACCTCTACAGTGACATAGATTTTTAGTTGTTTTTTTTTTTAGTTTTTCTTTTTCAGTGCTCTTACGCACTGATCCGACATTTCGAATCACTGATACCTCAAGGAATCGCGAGGAACGACATCGGTAGACTGTAGTAGCAGATTGCGTGTTTTGGTTCCCATACCAGGGTTTGGAGTTCAGCCTCGGCATTCCTCGCGCCGCCGTCACCGAGCTCTTTGTTACCTTCGTATGTTCGACCGAACCAAAGATGCCAGCGGCCATGCTCAGATGCTGCGTTTTTTTCCAGGCCTGGCTTCCTGTCCTTCCAAAAACAAGCCCTGCTCGTGACTAAATGTTTCTTCTTTTTTTTTTTTTGTGCGATTTCTGACTTGTTAAGCAACCCAGTTCTTCAATGAATTGTCATTGTTTCCGTCTCTGAAGCCGTTCGTGGCGTCAAGACGGCGATAAAATGGGTGCAAATTGTTGTTACTTGTTTTGTTAGTATTATTATTATTGCTATTTTTTTTTTTTTCAAAAATGAAAATCCCATGGTGTGCCTCCTAGCTTTATGGGTGGTTTATAAATGTTTGTTTTCCCCCTAAAGACCAGCAGTTATACTTTGTATAAAAGATGGATTTTTTTTCCTTATTTTTTATGCCATTAAAGATGAAAAAGCCTGTTTTCTTTACTCGACCCAGTAGCTGCACTGGTATACAATCGCACTGATAGAAGAATTAAAAGAAAAAAAAAAAAGTGAATCAATAATAATAATGACAAATAAGAACTACAATAAACTTGTGTTTGAAGCTTTTATTAAAAAAAGTTAAAAAAACAAAACAAAACAAAAAGAGACAATTAAAAAAAAAAAGAGAAAATGACTGTTTTTGTACATCAAAATAAATTTTTTTCAAAGGAATATTTTGGATCTAGTTTCAAAATTATTTTAGTGGTTTTCTATGTTCTGAAAATTTTTGAGACACACTTCTGAGACGTGTCGCTGTATAAAATGGCTTTCTTTTGCAGTGGCCTGATGGGCTGGGAGGGTTACCTGGTGTAACTCCTCATACCAACTTTTATTTCCTTTGTCAATTTTTGAATCTTTTCCTTTTTCCTCTCTCTCTCTCTCTCTGCTTTAGTACTCTGAAAAATTGTTGATGGGGGAGGGGGGGAAATAATGAACTGGGAACTTTTAATTCCATCCCTGTAGAACTAGAACCCCTCTTCCTTTCCAACTGAATTGCTGTTTAGTGTGATGGAACTCCAAAACGGGCATTTATGATCGTATGACACCAAAAAGAAAATAAAAAAGTACATAACGCAAAAAAAAAGGTAAAAAAAATAAATAAAATTGTGAAGAAGGCTGAAAGAAAATATATCGATGGGTTATCTGTAAGCAATGGCTGTGAAAATAATGTAGTTTTAAACATTGTTACCTTTTAAAATCATTTATTCAATAAAAAAACCCCTCCAAATCAGCTAAAAACGTGTCGTCCCTCTTGTTTTGCAGCACTTCTGCCGATGAGGCAGGGGAGACGTGGGTCGGATGAAATGTTATTTTTTTCCAGTTGCTGTTTTAAGCATCTTCACTAGCAAGTTTACCATTACTAGCAAAATGACAGCTGAGTCATTTTATGATATGTGTTGATCAAAATGTATCGCACAATTAGCAGTTAAAAAAATCAAATCAAATCTTGAAGCTTTAAAGAAATGGCAGGCTTGATGTGAAACGGATACATGGGATTGGAAAAGGTTGGTGAAAACAGAAACTGAGTGGGCAGAGAAGACGAGCAAAAGTTTGACTTTCACTTAATTCAGTCTGAAAACCTTCACATTCGTTTAGCTTTAACTGACATTCATTTTTCATTCACACTTTAAAATTAATGCCACATGTTGAAATGACCAATGTATGAAACCTTTACTTCAATCAATTTCCATAACTTAGTTATGTTATTGTTAGCTAATGCAGGCTAACATGCAATTGATGTGTTTTATGAAGTGGTCCAAAGTCAGTCAATGTAAATCTG
The DNA here is from genome assembly GCF_002775205.1 of Xiphophorus maculatus. Lineage (NCBI taxonomy): Eukaryota > Metazoa > Chordata > Actinopteri > Cyprinodontiformes > Poeciliidae > Xiphophorus > Xiphophorus maculatus. The sequence goes on along the minus strand of NC_036453.1, from coordinate 24,040,384 downwards.
AATCATTTTGTAAATTTGAAAATATTAGATTTTCTTTTCTTTTTTTTTGTACCCTGGAATTAAAAATCCAATCTTCATCAGCCGTGTGTCGTCAAGGAGACGGATTGGGAATATGTCAGGAAGTAGTTTCCTACTTTCTTCACATTCATGACTAAGTGTAATTCTTCTCGTACTTTTATAGATTTTTACTTTATGATTGTGACAAACACCTGTATTAGCTTATTCTGTCTTAAGAAGTTTACGGTATGATCAGCTGAACAAACAAAGTGCGATTTCATACCGAGACCCAAACTAATTACAGTTTTTCTCGGTTGTTTACCCACATTTTCTGAAAGCATGCCTCATACTCTCAGGACTCTACACACAAATAAAAACAAATACACACCCCATGGGAAAAACCATCCAACTCTGCTAAATGAAACGTTTACATTCGAAACAATGTTATCTTTTCTTCAAATGACAGTTTGCTTTCAGTAGAAAATAGAGCAGGAGAAATATCTGACTTAAATTAGACTAATACAGAACATAAATACAAAAAAAGAAGAAAAATACACAAGGAAAACTTTGGCCACTGGAAATCCCTTTAATTGTTGCCGCAACACACATCTGAACTCAGAGCTACAAAAGTTTCTCTTCTCCCTTTTCGATACTGAAATAAAGACGGGTGCACAAACCACCTCGGACTTGAAATGAAATGTACATACGAGTGACATTTTCCTATAATAGGTGTTGATTTAACGGCATGAATTTTGGAGGTAAACATTTTTGTGCATGATTTGTTACTGTTGGAACAAGAGTTTCTTTCAAGTGTCTTGATACACAGAGAGCCTAGTAAAAGTATTCACACCCACATTGCACTTGTTCACGAACGGTGATGTATCTTATGTGATTAAATTCACGACTATTTGTGAAGCAGAAGGAAAAATGATACATGGTTATAATAGCTAGGTTATGAAATAATAACCTGACTGGAGTACGGCGCAGCTGCACCCAGACACGGCCGTCCACCAGGCTGAAAAGCGAGATAAAGAAGAACGGTTCTGTTTTGGGGATTACTCTGGAATGTCTGGAGATTATCGAACAAAGAAGAATTCTTTACAAAAATTATGGAAAACCCTGAGCATATTCTTCACGAGACTGTTAAAAAAAAAAAAAAAACAGCAGAGTTTTCAGACAGAGGCTTCTTCTGAGCCGCTGTAACACAGACTGCTACAGGCTACAGACTGCTTTGCTGAATAATGTCCGCTTTGGGCTGTTTAGGTGTAGCTGTACTACACTCTTTCCACTTTTGGGCAATGGATTAGCATAAAACCAGAAGAACTATTATCTGTTATCTTGGGCACCGGAATAAAGAAACCTTCACACAAACGCATGCAAAACCAGAAATGACCATCTGTAATAATGACGGCCTAATAAAAGTCATCAAAATGTGGAGGTGGTAGCACGACAACACGAGGAAAAGGTTCAACGGGTATGAATGGTTTTGCAAAGACCTTCAGTTCCAGATAAGACGCAGCATCTGCCTGCCATTGGCAAATATTTTTTTCCTAACAATGTTCTCAAGGTTAAACCTCGACGAATATAGTCAAACACCACGATAAAAACAACACAGAGAGAGAAACAAAACAACAACCCAAGTCCCACCCATTCACTCCTTATTCTTCACTTCAACCTGCAGCATGTAAGAAGTCCTTCATGCCTCCTGATTATCATAACTGGAATGCATTGAACAGGCTGGAGACTGGAAGATAAAAGCCACTTACAAAAATTAAATCCTATCCTTTTCATATGCGTTTTTTTTCTCCACTCATAAAAAAACCCGACAAAAGATAACATTCACATCCACGCGCTATTAAACAAGCAGTGACTTTAACAACAGCTCACATTTAAAATCTGCTTCAAAGCGCACTTGAGACAAATAAAAACGACTCGGTAAAATGAGAGTTAGCATAACTAAACTCAGTCAGAGCTGAAAGCAGCGCCTCCCACCCGCTGAGTACCTGAATGGTCCCACCTGCGCCACAAGCAGGTGGGACCATTCAGGTACTCAACGTCGACTTTACATTTACAACAAAGAAAAAGGCAGCAGGATGAAAACTGTATCACAAGGTTTCCCCCAGCTTCCGCCATTACAAGCCCGGCGGCCGCTTGGCTTTACTTGCCCCGCCCACGTCGCTAGTTTGTTTATTTCAGATTAGCTTTTAACACACCAGTAACAGCGATAGTGAAGACGGATCTATAGTTGATGCATTAAGCTGGGCGCGACGACGTGTTGGCGTCTGGTCATTGACGCATGCGCCTCTTGAAGTTTTGTCAAATGGCGCGCGCCACCTTTCACTCAAACCGGAAGGAGCTCCGTCGGGGTTCATTTCCGGACAACGCCGTATCGGCGGCGTACGCTCGCGCAAGCGCAACGTAAGCCGCCGATACAATTTCACATATAGTCGCGCTTTTTGAGGTTCTCGTTGCGAACAAAGAGTGACGTGCGGCGTATGTGTTTACGTATCCCACGAGCTCAATACGAGTTCTGGCAGGCGCTTGACGCTTCTCTGCACTTGCAACTTGATAAAGTTAACCAGTCAATCGTAGACTAGTCGTTTTCAAACAGCTTTCCTCGCAAATATTACATTCGCTTGGATAAATAATAACCAATCCCAACCAGCAAAATACTGCACCAAGCAGCAGACATTACTAAAGGAAAACTTAATACGAGAAACACTTAAATTTTGTACACTAAGTACATTTAGTTAATGTACTTAAATAAACTGAAAAACAGGTAATTGGTTATTATTTGTGAACAAACCAAGCTCAAACGCAGATTAAACTCATGGCCTCATGTTGTAGTTATGGTAACACAACAATCATACTATGAAGAGTTATTTTTTGAACTTTTAAAAGTTAATCTTGCCAGCTTTTTCAAATCTTAAATTTAAATGGCAAAGAATTTAAAACTTTTATCTCTACTGAAACAATTACATCAAATTTGATAGCATTTTTATTCTCAATAAAAACAAATGCTAAAATGTTAAAAGAACTATGGTTCATGTTAAAATGGCGGCTCCAAGCAGCTGCTTAGTTTGTTTATGCATTAGGCCGGCTGAGTGTGACCAGCATTACATAACAGGCCAATGTCTGATTACTTAGTTAGAAATTAATGCAAAAAACTGACAATTTGAATTAATTATATTTTTTGTGTTTGTATTTTTAAAACTACAGTTGTGTGTTTAGGTGTTGCCAATAATACCTTCAAATAGCATACAGTTACTTAGTCATAATAAATTTACCGTCAACTTTTAGCATTTTTTTAACACAAAAAACAAACAGAAAAACAAAAAAACGGCGGGCCGCTGGTGGACCGCCCTGCCACCGGGCTTAGCAAGTTTTCTGGGGGAAACCCTGTCAGTGAGCGCATGTCCAGCTGCTTAACAACCAGCATGGAAATTGTACACATACGTATTTGAGCCACCAAGAATGATGTGTGGGTTTTATTGGCCCCTGAAAAGCTGCCCATGTCTCAACAGGGCTAAAAGATTCCAGAAAACGTAGATGTAAAACAGAACAAAGCCTCGGGGGGCCGCGTGTGCGCGGACGTCTAGTCGACCTTCTTGCTGCGCAGTGGAAGCGTGTCCAGCAGGTATCTGCAGGCGGAGCCGCTGTACTGAGAGAGGAACGTCAGGAGCTTCCCATGGATCAGCGTCAGCGCAGTCTGGTGGCCCGTCGCCCACACCCGGTACCACGGCCCGTAGAAGGGATCCGACACGGCCGGACACAGCATGTTGTTCAGGTTGACCTCTGTCGCCTGGGGGGCAGGAAGGGGGAGAGCGGGGACAGGTTAACTGGGCGTGAGACCTAATTTTCCTGTTAATGGCGATTAAAAAAAAAGAAAAGAAAAAAGGAATTATCCACTTGGATGAGGCTCTGGCGAATGTCATGCTCGACTTAACTGTGCATATCTTTATGAATCATTAATTTCCTCTGGATTTCTGCTCTAAAAAGCCCCCTTCCCCGCAAATGGAATGAGTGATGAGTTCACCGCCTGGAAGTCCTCCGTAACTTATTAGTCTGCAGAAACTCATTTGGCTGCCAAATGACTTCACATCTTGTTAGCGCTGCAGATTTTCTCTGGATTCTTTTTCTTATTGCTTAATTGGCTTCATAGCTGAACGAGAAGATAAAAAAAGACAGATCTGCTGAAAATCCTCAAAAATATAATCATATTTTTATTTACTTAATATAATTTTTTATTTCATATAAAATTTTATTTATATTATAAAAGAATTCTTTGCTGAATAATTATTTATGTTTTTTTGTTAATTAAAATTTTTTTTGTCTTTAAACAACTTGATTGCACATTCCTCTGAACTGGAGTATTTTTTTAACTACCCAGTGTGCAGGTATATGCTGAAGTTTTGCACTTACTGTACAGTACTTCATTCTTGATTTTTATATATATATATATTTTCATATTTTATTTTGTGTGAATTTTTAGTTTTGGTTGTAATTCGCTACAGTTGCACAGGAATGTCCCCATTTATTGATCCTTTATTGTGGATCAATAAAGGATATTTCTATTCTACACTTTAATCAGTTTTCAGATCATTTCGGCTGAAAATGATTTACGGCTCTTTTTGCATTAATTTCTCTTCTCAGAAACAGGTTGAATTCAGCAACTGGCATTACACTGATTGTGGGAAGAAGTCTAACTTTTGCGTCAGAAGAACCATCTTTATTTCTCTTCTTTGCAAATCCATCATATTGCTACAAATGTATTTGATTTTACTGTGTAAATACATCTAAATCAATTATAATTTCTCTTCAGGACTTCCAGAATTACTCATCATCAAACTGTTTTGAACCCGCTCTGCTTTTGGATTTCCACAATTTGCAGCCATCGATGGAAGAAAAGTACCACCCGAGCGCCTCTAGAGGGCTCTGTCTTACCAGGCCAAGGGGCTGCAGGAAGATGATGTGGTAGAGAAACAGGATGCCAGTGGAGAGCAGCGCCCACCACATGTTCCCCAGAGGCTCGGGCTGGTACACACCTGCAAGAGCCACCAGTGAAAAATCTCACACAGTTTGAAGGTTAAGCAGAGAGCAGGTGCATGATATGCATCTCGATCGCCGACCCCGGCCACCTGTTAGACATCCTGCTGCTGCAGCATCGAGGAGTGTGTTGGTGTGTCTGTGGGCTTCACACAGGTTTTCCCTGTTGTCTCTTTGGCAGAATTTTCAGGTGCCAGAGGAAGAACTCTCACTCTATCAACGTTACAGATGAAATTATATTTTCTTTGTTTGGCTTTCGATGAGATGCTAAGAATGAACGCTGAGTGTTTGCATCACTGTGGTACAAACCAGATACAAGCCTTCTGTCTGGTTGAATGTTGCCCTTTGACCTCCTATTTGCTGCTTTGCACTTTATCCAGATCAATGCAACATAGTGAATAAAACCTAAACCCACTCATGGTGGATTTAAGGTGACAAAACATAAAGAACTGAGGGTGGGAATACTTTTGCGAGGTACTACATGTTTTCCAGAAGCACTATGGATTTTTCCTCAAGGTGTGCTTATTTGCTTCAAACCCAAAGATGAGACACGATCAATTTCTGCACTGCAGTTTCTGATGCGCATAATATCTCTGCATCCTGTTGCTATAACGACAGGAGAAACAAAAACCTCTTTTTTTTTCCCATAGAGGGGAGCAATACGCAAAATATTAAAGGGTCTTTTACAAACTGCTGGGTCAACATTCTGTCATCAGATGCTTGTTTACAATAAACACAGCAGTGACGTAAACCGGAAGTTGTGCACTCAAAGTCACAACAGGAAACTGCAGCATCGTCAGCAAGGGTGCAAATCATTGTGCTGTTTGAACTTGGGGATGTGTGACTCCATGTAGAGACCACATTACTGCCACCTACCTCCTTTTCTCATGAGGTAAACAGGCACCCAGTACATCATGGAATGTTGGATGTAGTAGGTCTCCATCTCAAACGGCAGCTGAGGAGCAAACAGAAACGTCATTCACGTCAACGTCTCTCTCTGACATTAATAGCGTACTTCTCAAAGTGCCACATATTTTTGCTTTTTCAGACATTAGTGAGGTAAAATGCATCATATATATATCTCGACGTTTGCTCCTCGCGCTTCAGAACCGGTGGTCAGATAAGATCACGCACACCTTTATGGTAAAACAGAATGCAAAGCAGTCTGCTGTAGCCGTACTTTCCTGTTTGGGAATCTGATAAAAAAACTTACAGTTGAAAAAGACAAAAACACACATTTGCTTTACATTTGCATCTGATATTAACGGTAGATTTTCTTGGGCTATGAGTCAAAGTTTAAACTGTTCAAAGTTTAATTTCTCAAAAAGCAACAGAGGCAGCCCTCATTAGAGAGGGCAGGTTCACTTTAGCTCATGTATAGTAGCAGTAAAGGTGTTGGAGGATTTTTTTAAAACTAAATAGCTAGTTATTTATTTACTATACTGAACTTTGACTATTCATCCTAGATTTTAGGGTATTTATTAAAAGGATTGTTCAAACGACAGATATGTTCAAGTGTAGGCATGTAGCTGTGCTCTTCATGTCATTTCCTGAATGACATATCAGGAAACTGGCATGTTCGGGATGCTGTGGTGGCGCAGCGGTTAAGCACAACCCATAGATGGAGGCCTTAGTCCTCGACACGGCCGTCGCAGGTTCGATTCCCGGCCTGGCAACCTTTGCCGCATGCGTTCCCCTTCTCTTATTACCCACTTTCCTGTCAACGCTGTCAAATAAAGGCCACTAGAGCCAATAAAACCTTTAAAAAAAAACGGACATGTTCTCTGGTTGTTCCCGGTTGTTTGAAGAGCAACTATAAGAAATCCATTAGGTCATATTTTAATTCATTTCCATTCAGAAATACTTTATTTATCTCAAAGGGACATTAAATGTTGTAACTCATATCATACAAGTACGTTCAAATAGATGCTGTGACCTTTGACTGAAGACTTTTGTGGTATAACAGTGTAATGACTGTCATAGCATGCTAACAGCTCTATTTCTGGGCAACATCCTGGATGACACCATCAGTTGCTGGCAAGAACTGCTAATCCACCTCATTTGCTTTTGCCGCTAAATCAATGGCTTCTGTTACATTTTGCCAAACAGAAATTAGGGGCAACAATAAGACTGGTAGAGATTAAAAAAAAAACAACAACAACAAATAATACTCAACACAGGAAACATTCCCCATTGAATGAACGTACTGAAATTACATTGCCCCAACAGGCAGTATGAAAGTAAGCTCTACCTGATGGGCTCCTGTGCTGGGATGGATTTTTTTTCATGTAATTATTCCAAAGAGGTCACTTCTAACTAATAATCATTACGAGTAAAACGTGGCAAAATGAGCGGGGGTTACTTACCAGCCTGGTGTTGACTATAGGGAACGCCAAACCCAACAGTGCTCCATTCAGCATGTGAATATGCAGTCTGAGAAGATGCAGAAGGAAAGTGGCGTTAAAGTAAAGAGCAGAAAGTGAAAACTGATAGAGCAGGAGGTTGTTATTATCTAGAGCCATTTCTGATGAGTCTTTGTAAAAAAAAAAAAAAAAAAAAAAAAAAACATACAGAAAAGCTGCTGAGAAGAAACATCAAGCATCCCCTAGCCTCTGCAGTTCTTCCTCCTAAAACTCGGATTTCCAGTAGATCAGCCTTTGGGGAAAACACACTGACTCTTCTTTAACTACACATTATTCAGTAGCCGCCCTGCACAGTCTTGAAGGCCAGGAGGTTGTGTCAAACCACAGCCCCGACATGTCCAACACACAAACTGCTCTTTTTGGCCAATGAGCCAAAATAACTGTTGTGACAGATAAGGTCATTGGGAAAACAGAAGTGCTCTAGGACTGTCACTTCTAATACACCCAGCTGTCAGTCTGAGCAGCCTCCTGACTTTCTTTTTTTTTGTTTTTCTAAAAAACACTTCATTCTGATTTAAATACACCATTTCCTTGCACTAAATAATGAAGGAATGTGTGTTTGTGACGCAACCAATTCCTGCGTCACGAACTAGATTTATGGAGGGTAACCTCACACCCTTTTATTTTCAATACCATGTGTGAATAATTAGACGAAATATATATGTAGTTTTATTTAGCTTTGCACAGCAGTTACAGTCTAGTGAAATCGTAACCATAGCGCTGTAGGTTAAAATAGTCACTATTAGTTGGACGGCATTCAACAATTAGGTTATTGGCAAACGTTTTAATTAATGTTCTTGTTCTGAAATAAGTTAATTTTGATACATTTTACTGTCCAGCTAAAGACACCCAAACTGGAACTGTAAAAAGTTCTTTAAATGGAAGCAAAATACAAAGCTTGTCAAAGCGTTAAAACCAATTTACTGGAAACTAGCCACAAATCTGAGATTAACAGCATCACTAGATTCAATATGCAGACTGGTTCAGTCGTGAACTCGAGTCAGGGTTTTTAACTTCCCAGAAAAAGGTAAATGCTTATTCTTTTCTTTGTCGTTTCTGATCCAGTGTCACTTTAAACCCAAGACGTTAAAAGTGACATGGAATTTATTTCTTGTTCAGAATAAGGTCAGAGGTCAGGGATTTTGCTGCGCATGTAAATGGGGCTGTTCCCTGAAGTGATCATGTGAGAGAGAAGTCGCCCTGGAGAAGTCATTTGGCGAGTCGCCGTCTTTGGGAATTCAAAGATCGATGGCTTAAATCCCCCGGGGAACAGAGTCTAACACACCAACTATGCGGCGCTTTATTCACAGGTATGCTTTCAATCCGCTTCTGCTGCATCTATATGAACGCAGGACTTATTGTTATTCTCTGTGCAGCAGCTATTCTTTACAAAGGAACTTCCAATTCTTGAACTTTAATGTATTTTTCTGGGATTTCATGTAATAAAAACCACAAAATAGCTTCTAACTGGGTTGTGAAAACAACAGGATTTTCAAGTGCAAATTTGAATGCCACAAATTTGCATTTAGCCCCTGTTTAATGGACAAATGCTCTTTCAAAAAATGTTGAAGTGTGTGTTTGCCACGCTTAAGGGGTGTGAGTACTTTTGCGAGACAGTGTAGTTTGATTAAATCGTATTACTAATGTATTTTATGGGGAAGAAATTGCGCAAAATGTAGGACATTTAATCAAAAACCAGTTGAGAAACACTCTTTACATTTACAGCAGAGGTGGCCACTAATACAAATACCGCATCTCTCCGCCTCCAAGAAAGTTTTTAGAAAGGAAATAAAGTTGTTGCATTTTCATTTCAACAGTCGAGTTTTTTTTTAATGGGGCAATATTTCATTTTTTCCTCCCATTTCAAGTGTACGCACTCATATTGGCCTGCTTTAACGTCCGACCACTCACTGCGATTGTTCCCTCTGCTGACTTACAGAGTGACCCAGCTAGGATTTATTTCAGAGTAAATTCCACACTGTCTTCCCCGCCGGCTAAAACCTTCTCATGAATAATTAACCTCTCTGACCAGAGGAGGTTTAAAGGAGAGACTATAAAACCCAAACCAAAGCGTTACAATAAATCTCCGGAAGAAGCCGGCACACTCCAGCGAAGCTTACAGGTCATAACAATCAGCGATAATGATGATGCCTTCAGGATGGAAATGAGAAGTACATTCACGCTTTTACAGCTAGAAGTCCCCATTGGCAGGTTCTTAATGCTAGTGGATAACATAATACAGGAATCTCAGTTATGGGACTTTTCCTTTCTCTGTTAGTTCTTAAAAACCTTTGGCGGACTACACCCAAGAGGGTAAACACACTCACCTAAATACAATCATCGCTGTTTTGCACGGCGGGCAGGCCAGCAGGAAGATCTGTTGGAGAAACCACAAAGTGAGATTGAAAACCACCCCACATCACATTCAGCTCAGACGGTCATTAGGAACTGCTTGAATGCGTTGAGAGCTTCCTGCTCTTAATGCTGCAAGCAAATATACAGTAAGAGATTTTGACGAGATCGGTCCTTAGGGATCCGCCTCCAATCAATGAAAATAAAAACACCAAGAGTTTGGAGAAGGCTGAGACAAACAGCGACAACTTAGACTGCTTCACATAGGTTTTAAGAGAAGAGCCGTATGTCTTAATCTGTAAGGTAAAAGCATGCATTTGACACTTTCATCACTTGGTTTTTAAAATCCTCTCCTAGATATTTGACTCGGCAACCTACATGGTGATGAATGCTGCAGAGCAGCTGCAGAGTAGCCTGGTTTATGTTAATATTTGCCGTCTAACGGTGTGTGTGTGTGTGTGTGTGTGCCGGGTCGATTGAATTGAGTCGGCTTCTACTGCTTTGTGGATCCTGGCTTCAGCCTTGCCAATATGATAATGATAATGACTGCTTCTTTTACACCTACCTCTCAATGAGATAATAAATACATGACAGGAAACAGTTGCAATCTAATTTCCATAGAGGCATCACCAATCTGTTACTATAGCTCAAAACAAAATTACTATGGAATATTTATTTGTATATTTTAAGAATAAAATTGACACGTACTGATGAGATATTTTTAGATAATAATCTAATGACATACTTTGAGGTCAGTGGCATTAGGTTTGTGTAGCTGTAGCTGCTGCTGTGGGTCAAAGGTCAATTCACCTCAAGATTTATCCCATTTTTGTTCCTGTTTTGTTCCCGGTGAACATATAATTTCACAACCATGCGGTTATAACATGGCACTGTGATATTAGTATTGAATATTGTGTATTTTAATTGCGATTAACATTTTACCAATATATATTTTTTAACTATGCTACTTTACATGCTATTGCTCTAGTATTTCCAAAGCAACCAGTTCATTCATTTTGCTGATTGGCTGAATCCCCCCAACGGCTTCGACTGTGCACATTAATGAATATTAAGGTATATCTGGTGTTTGAACTCGAAAACATTAAGGAAATTAGGGCCGATTTATCTGTGCACCCCTTTGATATATGGAGCAGGTCGCCTTGATATCGATAAATGGATGGTAACACAGATGTCCTTCAGTTACCATTAAAAAAAAAAAAAAAGATGGAAAATATTTGGTTAATGTGACCACTGCTTGCTGAATTGATGCATTTTTTCCCAGCTCTACCACCGCCGCTTCAACGTTTGACATGTCCTCCGTTTTCTCAACCTCACCGTCTGTTTTGCTTCTTGTCACAGACCGGATGGGGCGGAGTCATGTGACTGCAGACTGTACATATACTGTAGCACAGCGTCTTAAAGGGACACAGCCAAAAAAAAAGAGACAAAAACGACCTCATGTTTTTTCAATTAAAAACACCGAAAATGCCGACATGAGTAAATTGACGTCTGTCATTGTCACAAATTTCATTGTCATATTCTCCTTTGGAGGAAACTGTGACAATTGAGAATGTGTAGGTGGTTAGTGTAAAAGATGGCGTATCCACAGTCAGTGACCGTAAAACAGAAAACGGTGTAAAAGTGCGAATGAGAAAGACTAGAACATAATTGTTCACCCTCTTAAAGGCAGTTTACACTAAACAGCTATGTTTAAAATGTGCAGCATAAAGTGGAACGTGTGTTGTATCACCACAGCTGCACGGTTCACGGCCTCTCCTGTTTGGTCGGTACGAGTAGCAGATTGGATGCATGTTTTAAGTTCAGCATCAAAGGGAAGACAAAGGTACACAGGAAGGTTTTAACGTTGCCCGGAGAACCTGCAAACTCCGTGTTTCCATAACAACAGTATGAAGCCAAAGGACTACTATGGAGACAGATTGAGATACATAAGAAAGCACCATATGACGCCTTGTTAAGATCATCTCAAAGGAGAAAATAAAAGGCTTCAAACTACTCTGCTCATTCATAGCAGCAGCATCTTTTTAGTTTTGGACGAGACGCCAGCTAAATTGGTTTAATTTGGTTCTAGCCACTGAGATTGTAATTCTTAGACAGAAAGAAAGGAAGGAAACATTGCAAATGCAGATACGTGCAATATATTGCATAATTAGAACATTCTTTTCAGTGGGAAAGAACTTCTCTTTCTGAAATTCAGAAACAGACTTTCTTGCAAATCAAAAAAGGCATTTTACCAACTATTGCACTGTAAGGAAATTATTTATTACTAATTTAAATTCCTAAATATGAATATGGTTACCCAAGCCAAATCAAAGACAAGAGAAGATGGGCTTTTTAGCGTTAACCCTGGCAATGTGCAACAAACTTCTGTAAGGCCTTGAACAGCAGAAATGATACTTGAGCAATCTTTATGGTGATTATGACCCAAGATCATCGCCTTTCGTTAACTGACTTAGAAAATAGCTTCTAAATTTCCATCTTTGCTCTTGTTTATGATTTTAAATGTAAATTTTGTTCCTGTGTTCTTCATATTAATAAAAGTTCTACGTTACCCCAATGAATAAAAGATCATTTTCTCTTCGGGTTTGCTGAGTGCAACAAGCAGCAGATTATCTTCAGATGTACTCACTCAATCTACTCTTTGTAACTTGCAGCTTGTTGCTGCAAGTTACAGCAACAAGCTGTAGCTTGCTTTGTGTTTGCTTTGTGCCCAGAACTTAATTAGATACAGAAAAGCAACATATTGGAGAATTTCTAGCAACGCATAATGTGTCTTGCATTTGCCTCGAGATGTTGAAACATAAATTTTTTAAGCCAGGTTATGAGGAAAACAAAAGGCGTTCTAATTTTAGTTAAGCTGAGTATTTTTATGCGTGTGATGAATTCAGAGGTTTATCTATAAAGTACCACAAAGAAAAATCACCAAATGTCTTATTACCCTCTCTTTACCTTTCAGAAGATCATAAGGCATAAATAAGGTGTGCATCACAAAGCATAAGGATGATATGAAAGGGGTTTTTGCCACAGGTCACACTATAAATAACTAATGACCTCCTATGGCAAAAAATATAGATATATTTTCCATTTGAATGTTTTTTTTATTTTATTTTTTCTAATAATAATTTTAAAAAGAAACCATCTGAAAACGCTTGGCTACAGTGTTCTCATTGGATTATACCAAACACTCAGTTTGCAGTAAAAGTGGACATGACCAAAAAACTATCTTCAACATAGTCAAGAAGAAGAACTGTTCTTTTTCAGTTTCACCATTAAAGAAATCAGTTCACATTGTAAAACATATGATTTCCAGACCAGGGGGGAAATGAGCTTGCAGAAACAAATCTGATCAACTTTAAGCATCTTGAATGTATTCAGCGCGAGTGGGTGTGCGACGAGAAGCTGGACTGATACCAACGTGAAATATTTTACAGTAACGCCCAGTTGAAGTCACTCATTAGCCTTGAGCCAGCAGAACATTCTTCACACTTTGTTACAAAGGGAGGCGAGATGGGAGTGAAGAGACGCAGAACCCGCCTCAGTATCAAGTCATGAGATCTGAAAAGTGAGAAGGCTACATCCTCTCTGTACAGATAGTTTGGCCAGACCTTCCTCTTTTCTGACAGGGTGTGTTGCAGATCTACTCAGCTTTGTTCACACCTGACGATCTCTCATTTGGAACTGGTCTCGCCAGTAAAACCAGTCTTTTCTCATACCACATGTAACATCACCAGCTTGTTAGAAGACTGAAATATTAACACCTAGACACCATCTGTAAAGTCTTTAAAAAAATTAAATCATAAAAAAAAAAACGAAAGTAAATTAACAATGCTAAACCTGGTGGGGGCACAAGTAAAGCCTGGTGGCCCGCCAGACTTATAATACACTTATAAGGTAAACCCTGCATAGTATATACACTAAAACTCTGTCAACGTTGCAAATTTCTAACTTTGACTCGGCTGTAGAGAGCAATCGTTGTGAATCAGTTACTATTTAGACCAGGGGTGTCAAACTCATTTTAGTTTTGGGGCCAAATACAGATCACGAATGCTCTTAAAGGGCCAGTTGTGCCAGAATGCATCGATAAAACCTGTTCGCAAACTGTTAAAATATCAATGAATTCTTAAAATGAAATAATATTATTGAACATCTTTTCAGTTCCTCCAGGATTTTGCGGTTCTTTTTGCAATTTTTTGCAATAAAAATCAAAGTGATTGTGTTTGTTATGAAGTGTAACCGAATCCTTTCTGCGTTGTGCTGGTTTTATTGAGTGATCAGGCCGTGACACGGCTTGTCTTTAAATAGGATGGTTTCTCGATTTATTCTGACGAGAACAACATACAGAAAACAACCGCGTTATAGGCTGCCCGCTCCAAGTCCTACAAAAAAAAAAGTACATATCAAAAATGAACTTAATAAATCTATAAATAAACTGGATGTATTTAGATGAAAAATAAACAGCACCTGTCATGTTGTCTCCTGCAGGACAACATGACAAAAGGGGAGGGTTAAAGGGGGGCAGATATTTGCGCTTATTTATGACGGTAAATTTGACTTTTTAATTACTTGCTGTATAGATCATGGACTACAATCATTTAAGGCTGAGGCAGCTGTTTAAGTACAAGTAGGAAAGTCTTTGAAAATGAGAAAAATCTGCAATAAACTCCCAATCATGCATTAGCACAAACAAGTGTGGGAATTTGTTGATTTTAGTGTGAATTTCCATGATAATCCTCAAGAAACTGGTGGAACTGATTGATATAATTTGGCAGTAAACAGATAAAAATTACATTGATTTGATTGATAACATAAAATATGAGCACACAGAGTTTAGTCTAGAATCTAGAGGGCCACGTAAAAAGCTGTGGCGGGCCGGACATGACCCACGGGGTTTAAGTTTGACACATGATTTAGATAATACCTCCTCTCCTCTGTGTCAAAGCTAGAAAACAATAAAGCCTGAGTCACTGACGTATTCAAAACAGGAACATTTAACAAGTTTAAATATTCCTGCTAAAGTACTTTTACATAAGTTATGAAGTGTAGTTGCCATTACAGAAATACTGGTTATACAGTAGTTTGATTGGTGAAATCAGGGCTTTTTGTTTTCTCTCTCTCTGACACTGAGAGGCTGGAAAGAAACAACAATCAATATCCCTGCATTAGGAGAACGCTTTTGATATTAGCTCATGCAGTTTATATAAATCAGCCCAATTTGGGTGGACATTCACACAAGAAAATCGCTTTCTGCTGGAGAAGCGTTCAGGTCACATAGTCAAAACAATAAATAAATAAATCGACTGACAATTTAATGCTGAGGAATCAGTTTGCCAAGTGGTCTGAAGGTTACTTTGACTTGATTCACAGTATAACATGTGCAAAAAACAATGATTTTTTGTTTAAATCAGGTGGCAGTTTTAAGTTAATCCTGTATTTTTCTGTAAAAAAAAAAAAACACATTTGATTTCCCCTGTCTAATAATTTAAAAACAAGAACTTGACGCTACAGAGTTAGCTTTTAAAACCGTGATAAAAAAAAAACACCTCAAGAGGAGCAAGAAATGAGCACCAGATTCATGTCCTCCGATCAGCATCTCAACCAGCTTCCTCATCTCCTGCAGCAATAATATACAATAAGGCTAAGAGCATGAATGCATTTATGATAGTCAAATCGAGCAGGATGCTGCTGCGGCTGCACTATTAAAAAACAAACAAATAAATCTAATGGGTTTTTCTTTCTTCTTCTTCCTTCTGGAGATGAAATGCAATCTCATCTCAAGACGCACCAGACTGAAACATAACACAATCCGTCCTCTTTCTGTCCTGTCTTGCCCTCCGTCTGACTCGTGGCTCAAATTAAACAGGATCTTCTACGTACAGGTTCCAGGTAAGAACGAGCCGCGAAGGGAACAGTTAGTCAAAGAGACGGATGGAGAGTCCCAGAGTCCTTGAAGGCAACCTGAGCTGCACTGGTTGTTAGCATAGTATATTTTTTTAATGCCACATTTGCACAAGCAACTCTTCAGCTGCCTGAATATGACGAAATGAATCATTTTCTCACTGCTGCTGAGCTTTAAAAGTGGAGCGTAAAGTTATTTACCAAAGACTATCAGTTTATAGATTGGCGTATCTCAGTGTAGATACGTTTTCCCCCCCCCCCTATTCCACAAGGAGAGCCATGTCCTTCCAGCCTTATCTGAACAACTGAGTCAACAATCCGCTCAGCTGGCTGTTAACAGCTGATACCGTAAACATGGCCGTACTTAATGAGGCTGACACCGCCTGCTAAGCTGATAGAGAATATCTTGGTGATATTTTCACTGGAAATAAATAGCTAAATCTTACGTTAATTGTGAATCCTTAAATGCATGATGATTGCATCCAGCAATCGTGATTTTTCTTGCTATTTCTGACTTAATTTTGAACAATTTCACACTTTTAAAAGGACTAGAACATGAAAAATTGAGGCTGGCGATATGGACCTAGAATTTTATTGCACTATATAGTGTTATATCATTAAAGATGATTAAAAAATATTTATTAGTTGTTATTTTTTCTTTTATGCAACTATTTTCCCATTTCAGACAGGCTTCTTCAGGATGTCACTTAGTTAAAAAAGTGATTTATGTCACTAATCTGCACACATTAATCCTATCATAAAAATAGCAAAAACATTTCGGATCATACCGTCAGTTTTGTTTTTTTTCATTTGCCATCAATAGCTGAAATTCAACAATACATCAGAATTCTTATCATGATAAGAAATTTTTCATGATAAACGCCCACCCCTAAAGAAAAGTCAATTTTCTGCCAAAGCTCGTACTTTTGAATTCAATAGAAAACGAGAGAAATACAATATTACTTCATTTCCTGTATCATAGCTTATGTAACTGACCTTTATTTTTTCTACTTATATATATAAAAAAAGTTCACTAAAACTAAAACCTTTGTGTTTTACACACAAATGTTTTAGTACCATACCAGACATTCCAGAGGTCAGATCAGCAGGATGAATCTTTTCCTGCAGTGTGTGAAAATATTTCCCATCAGCCCACCTGATTTCTGCAGGAAACTCTAATGTGATCTAAGTGGAGGTTTTCTTTAACCTTTACACCTGAACGTGGTTGATTGCACTTCCACAGTGGTAAAAAAAAGAAAAAAAAAAAGCTCTACCTGAGAACATTTTGGACAGAAAGTTTGACCGCCTTGTTTAGCTGCAAATTTGTAATAAAAGACAATCTGAGTTGAAAATCAAAAATTCAAATATTTCTGTTCCTAATTTATTTGTCTACAGAGCTTCGCCCAATTCCAGTGAAAATGTGCCACAGTTAACTGATAAGCTTGTGTGTAACTGCTAATCTGATGGCGCACATACCAGACGTCCACGTTACGCTTAGAGAGGCCGCATGTCATTTATTGGACACTGAACTCATTCCTACTTTATACATGCTTCCTTGTCTGTTTTGCTGATATGAATCTTGACCTTTTCCACATTTGGTGACGACAACGGGACTTTATGTGATAAATCTGGCACATGATCTCTGCAGATGTCACCAATTCAAATTGGAGACGTTTCAAGACCTGTTTAAGATTGCTGTGAATGCATTTTAAGAGCTGGTAAAACTTTAAAATCCACTAAACCTCCGACTTCATAGTTTGACTGTCCCACTGTATATGGCTCTCTACAGCTTTAATAGTGCCAACCTGTTTATGCACTATGAACGTAGCATCACACGGGTTGGCAACAGGATCGAGCCAGTGGTGAGAACAAACACTGTCCTCCCAACTGGCAATGACTTTGCACTTATAGACACAAACAGGCTAGCTGGAAAAGATATATTAGCAGCTTGTTAGCTGTAGCTTCTGCCAAAAAAGAGGTCTGCGTTTGACTCAAACTTTTGCCTGACAGAAAAGTCCTGCTGGGAAAAAGTAGAAACTATCTAGAATATTTGACAGTAAATAGCGCTGTCAACAAAATTTAAGACCTTTGATTAACCTATTTAAGCCCAACATACATTTTTTAATGAATTCAATACGTTTTAAGGCCTTAATTTTAGATACATAAAAACATGTATGTAAATTCATGTATTCTGAGCTGAATTTTTAAGTCTTAAAATTGGAAGACTTTGTAAGACTTTTTATGGATGCGTGAACACAGAGCAATGTGTAAATAAAAGACACACACTCCAAGAAACACGTGAGGCTGATCAAGGATAAAGTTGTGAAGTCTGAAACAGAGTGAAATAAAAAACAAATACTCTAAGCAATGCTCAATCCATCATCTGAAAATGGGTTGAGAATAAGAACAGCAGACAAGAAACTCTTGGTAATGCTGGAGAAGATGGTGAGAACCCCTCCCCCTCCAGCACATATCGGAAAACTTAACTACCACATTTCTGATTCTATAAAAATATCTTTCAACACTCAATAATTAAGACTAACTACCACCATGAGCCCTGAAGAGACCAGAACAGCCGTTACTATGGAGGTAACTTCATTTGTGATGGAAAAGGATCAGAAAGGAATTTAAATGGATGAGTCACACCCATTAGGAGATGAGGAAGTGTCACAACTGCAGGAGATATGCAGCCCAGAAAAATACACATTAGATTTTGTGCTCCTCGACACTGATGTTAGCTGGTCTGGATTAAACAAACACAATTATAGGCCCTATCCTGCTCAAAATGCATCATGCCTTTAATCTCATTCCAGCCATCCTCTGAAGAAGTCCAAACAATGAACTGTTGACTCTGCAAATAACTACAAAATACTCACCCAGCTGGGCAAGCTACCAAAATTGAATTATGGTAAAAAAAAATAAATAAAAAAAACGCCATCAATGTTTGACGGACAAGGTCAGTAGGGTTGTTTCCGAGAAGGAAACTGCACAAAGGAGTTTGTTTAAATAAGTCATATGTGTCGTGTTACCACTTAAAATAATTCATTTAAACAGTGATTTAATATAATAAAAATCAATGATCAAGTCTTTCCTGGCATATGCTGATTTGGGGTTTTCCTTGGTACCACCTGCTAATTCATGTTTTTCTTTTCCCAGAACTACAAAGTGGAAAAATCTGAATGAAAAAGAGAGAGAACCTCCACAGGGCAGTTGTTTTGAACCAAACAAAAAATGAAGGATTAAGAAAAAATCTCAAAAATAGTGCAAGAATATGTGGTTGAGGTGTCTTTGGGTTGAAAACAATATAAGTTGTTATGAATAATTTATTTAATTGACACAGTGTCAAAAATGTAGAGAAATATATTATATTGTAAAATATTGGTTATTGGTCATAACAGCTGTATTAACATCGGGCCAAATTCTTATACCAGTGCATCTCCTCATTCCACCCTAAACTTGCACGAACTTTTGCCTTTACTATTATATATTGCCAATTTTATTTGGTAAATATATAACAGTACAGGCATGGCAAGCAAAAAAATAAAACCCAATTTGAAATCTAATCCAAATGGAAATCCACTATAAAGGCTTTTTCCTGGCTGATACAGACTTCAAGTTTTCTTTGAGCAACAATCTGCCAATTCAAATTCTTTCTTACTTACAATGCTGCATAAAAGAAATCGAAATGGTCTGCAGATTCTAGGAGAGAGGTCAGGATTCTTTGACCTGCCACTAACAAGTTTGATTTTGATCACTGGCTGAGGAATGCAACAGCACAACGGAATAATTTCACGTTTGAGGAACCCACATCCAGGAAGTAATTGCTGCTTGTAAAAATCTAATCTCCAGTGTTCCTCCATTACAGTTTACACTGGCTGAGGCTGGACCATCACTACTCCATTCAACACTTCGATAACAATTAGAAGAGGATCTCAAAGGGTAACAAAAGTCTTCAGACACATTCGTTGAACAGTTCACGATCAGCTCATGCCTACCTGAATCATGGTGACTATATGGCAGGGATTCAGAAGATATATCACAGTCTTAGTCGCAAACTTGAACCCGACTTCTATTCCAAAAGTCATGCAAAGTGAGACCAGCAACAGGTTCTTGCCCAGACTGTCCTTCTTCGGCTTCACGCAGTCCCCGCCGACAACCTTGAACTCCTTTGCAAAGTTTATCTTCCTCAGTGCAACACCGACCTCCAGCAGCGAGATGAAGAGGATGGCCAGGCTCTCCACGACGCGCTGCTGGAGCGGGAGGAAGGCTGCGCACTCGGGCCCCCCGTTGCCCTCAAACTTCGGGTCCACCCCGCCGTAAATCCAGTCCAGCAGGCTGTATATGTTGTACCGGGACATGTTCCTCTTTTCGGGTTGGAATAGATACGAACAAGATGGGATAAAAGACGTCACACCGACTTCTTGGCGAAACATGTACAGCGGGATTTCCTCGTGGTTCACTCCGTAGTAGACACGCACTCACCGCCTGGGTGGGTTTCATACAGCTAACCCGTTAAACTACCTCATCCGGAGGCGGAGGAGGAACTTCGGTTGGGGACAGGAGGAAGCTGTTGTCAAGGCTACCCGTCGCTGGTGTTTAGTGTGGAGCAAGCCCCTCTCTCGTTTCTCGCGTTACTCCAAACAGGTTAACTCGCCGGGCTCATTTCAAGGCAGAATACGCTGGTCACCAGCTGCTAATAGATGAGTCATGTTGTTTGGAGAAGGTTACCGGACGCAGCGTTAGCATGTGCAACCGCCGACACACCACACAGGTAGCTAGCCTAGCTTCGGAGCCCCACTGAGCTGCCGAAAGAGGTGCCGCTTGTTATCGCTTCACCCCGTTTTTAGTTTCGCAGGCTGCATTAAATTGTCACTGAAAGTCACGATTCTGCTATTGTTATTCACAAAACCGTCTTTTCGGACTCATTATTAGCAGTTGTGGGAATATGTTAAGGCTTACACTTGTCGAGGTAAACCACTGCCATTACGTCAAAACTACCTGCAAGTCAACGCTTAGGACATAACTGGATAAATGAACACCGCCCTTTGTGGTTCTATGTAAGTGGTGCGTTCATTGGGAATGAGGAAATTTTCACTTTCTTGTATCTTTTAGAACAATTGGATTTATCACGTTGACAAAGCTATTTTAAACCCCAGAGACGTCTCTTGACCGTATTAACATTTTATGTAGGGACCTTCCAGCTAAATAATAATAGCTTTATATAAGCCACGTTTGATTTTGCAGTTGCATAACAGTTATATTTCACAGCTAAAAAGTCACACCCACTACCAAATATACAGTACAGATAAAATTCTTTTTTTTAAATCAAATGTGTTAAGCTTTTGGGGAGAAAGCTGTTTTTTTCTCTCCTGACAGTAACATAAGTTGTGAGTTGTGAAACAATATTTTTGCCTTCTGAATATTTCTTCTGTTTTTTTTGGCACACCTTAATGTTTTTAGATAATAAAATAAAGGTTGACACCTGACAATATAACACAAATAAAATGTAGCTGTGAGTTGACAATTTCTTTTAGGTGAGGAAATCACCTGATGTAAAACAAACTGTTGCCTTGCTTGATGGTAAAAATTGCCATCAAACATCTGTTATGCCTGTGGCAGCGAGCCTTTTTATGTCGTGAGTAATTTTAGGGTACTTTGCTTTGCAGAATCGTTTCAGTTATGCCACAAAATAGGTTTTCTTTCTGTTTGTTTAGAGAGCGTAGCCTAGAGGGACATTTGGTATTCATAAATATTTACTTGATTTGAAAGTGGTGAATATTGGACAAACTTAGACAACATCACTGGAACAAGCAGCTTTTTTGATTAAATACCAATGATAAGTAAGAAGAAAATTAATTTATTTTACATCTGGTATGAAAAAATTTAATTGCATTAATCCTATATGAAAGATACTGATTTAAGTAGTTTCTTCCATTATATTATAGGATATTAAACAAAACTTTGAAGGCAAGCAACATCAGACATAAGGTTCCTTATAGTCCAAGTATTAAAGAAAATTAGCCATAAACGTCTGTGAGATAAGTTGGTTGACAATCTGCACAGGAGTTGTTGTTTATTCTCTGTGGTAAAAAGCGTTTATTCTGACACCAATCCTTTTGTTACTGAATTTGGTGATAGCTCAAATAAACACCACAGCACCAGGTTATAAATTTGGCTGCAGATCCGCTGCTTTGATTACTGGAAAGAAGGATGCCAGTGGCCGGCTCACTAGTGGCAGACATCACTATGGAGACCGTCAAAAACAAAGTATTGTTTTACTTGTTGTACATGGTGCATGTGTACTTACGGTTGTCCGTAACACATCCTGTTATCCGAGGACAAACATTCGTGGGAAACAGCCACGGTGTAGTTGCTTCATGCAGCTAAGCTCTGAGCTGTTGCTAAACCTATGGCAACCGGTTCCTTCATAAAAAGTCACTTATTATCCTATACCATCAGAAGTTATCTTTATCTTAATGGAAAATAATATAAACCCCACATTGTACTGAATGAAGCCCCAAAAAATACATTCTTTCCCTGGAGCAAGAAAGGCTGCTGTAAACGTGTGTGCAGCCATTCTCTTAACAGTTAATAGAAGGAACACCATCTTCAATTATTTTGTTCCCCCCAAACAAGAATGAAAAGCAGTAGGATCCACATCTACAAGCATTTCACAGAAGGATGTGTGTCCAAAAAAAAAGAGTTCTCCATATTAAAGATGCTGAACCAGTTGGATATCTTCAGCACTTTTGGCTGAAGGCTGCTATCACCATGGCTACCAGAAGACTCACGACTCATTCACCTGTTTATTTTATCAGGCAAAAAATAATAATAATAAAAAAGTACTTACACTAATGGTCAAAAGGCACATCGTAAAATCTGTAAGATTAAACTAATATGGATAAAAGTCTCATCACTTTTTAAAAAGAAGTTAATTAGTTGGAAGAGGAAATAAGGACAGGACTGGTGGACGTGAAGTAGAAAGCACAAAAGGACAGTCCAGAGAGGGCTTTGTAAGCTGGTGTCCTTGGACCATGCTCGGCAGTGAGCTTATTTCCTAGTGGTGAGTAATGCAGAACAGTCATTTGTTAGGAATGCATTAGACCACAAACATTTTCAAGCACGCGAGGGGAGATAGAACATATCATACAACGGTACAGGGACTTGCCTACCAAAGGCTCATGGGAAAAAGAAGATATGGGAAATGAGAAAACGTTCTGACTTTGGCAGGCTACTTCTTTCCAAACGACCACAAACTAATATTGTCACATCAATGCAGGGTGTGTGCGGTACATGCTGCACAGTGTTTGAAATTAGGTCCAACATTCAAGGTATGGATGTCTGTGTCGATGTTTGAAAAGAAAATGCTACAGCCTGGACTGTGATGGAATACCATAGCATTAGGGTTTGATTCATACTGTGACACATATATAACATCTCTGTGTTTTCTAACAGCTTGCCTCACAACGTTAAAGAACCTAACAGCAAGAGATAATTACGCTCTTACATAATTCAGCAAATTCGTGCTCAGAAAGGCCTCGTTAAGGAGAGCTAAAAGAAAAGCATGCATGAGTTGTGATTGAATAGCAGCCCAATACCCGTATGACAGTATACACGGTTGATGAGGAATTGTCTTTTTTTTATTATTATTCTAAAAAAAATAAAAACCTGAAAGTCATGCTCATGCTTTTGGTATCCATTTGCGATCCTATTACAGCTATAGGTCTTTAGGTTTAGATTGTTTTAGAAGTTGTCACTACAAAGGGGGCGAATGCAAATGCCTGCCTCACTTAAAAAAATGTAAAGCTCAGTGAACCATCTGTTCTTTTGCTTCCACTTCACCATTTTACCCTACTTTGTAAGGGTAAGTATATTGCAGAAAACACCAATAAAGTACATTAAAGTTTGGGGTTGAAAACAAAGACAGAACGTAAAAACTGAGAGGTGTGACTGCAAAGAAGTAAACGCAGGGTAACACTCGGCATTTAAAAGGTTGTAAGTACTTCCCCATCCCATGAGGGAAATTACTGTGGCTATCGTTAAAGTCCAGGCTGCTGTTTCAGGATCTGAAGGCGAGCAAAGAGAGAGGACTGAAGATCAGCTTGGCCTTGTAGCATGTAATCCTGAGGGATAAAAAGTGAGCTGGTCCTCAAGCAAGAAAAGAACCGACAGGAGCAACTTAGGCAAATCACGACCCTTTTGGTCTGGTTGAAAGAGGCCAATTAGCTTGAAACAGAGAGAGTTGAGGAAGAACAGGTGGATTGGGAGCAGAAACAGCAGCACGGCTTCAGCTACACACACAGGTAGTTTTTTTTTGAGAGATTTGAGAGCATTTGTAATTCATTTCTAAAGGTTTTGTTCCTCTTTTTTTTTTTTTTTTTACAGAAAACAGAACTCAGAAAGGAAATTGCAGTCTATACGTAATACCCATAAGGAATTTTGTCATATTCATAAGCCAAAATACGACTTAAAGTTGTACTATTATTATTTGTTGTTATTAAATGTTTTGCTATTTAATATTTTACATACCTCCATTAAATGAACTATCCCAGGGGTCACTCAGGGAGCCACAAGTGGCTTTTTGGACTTTTCACAATGGCTCTTAATAACATTGTTAAAAATAATAAAGAACCAGATAATATTTGCAAAAATGGCTAAAATCTATAAATGCAGATTTTAGCCATTTTTTCATGGAATAATTGCATTTAAGTTCCACAACAGATTGTACCAGCAACATGTTTTTAGATCAACTTTTTTTGTCATTACATTAAAAACTGTGTGCCTTTAACATGTTTTCCACCAAAAGCAACATGTCGTAGAAGAAAATGTAGTCATCCTCTTTTACACAGGTTTTATGGCTTCTTTATAGATGTAAATAGATGTATAGATGTAAATAAAGATGTAGATGTAAGTAAAATAGTTGTTTTTGAGAGCATAAAACTTATTTCCTGCAGTAGATGCTCATTAAAATTATAAGTCGTCTTTGTTCAAAAGGTCACGTGACGTTTGCGGCTCTAAACAAGTAGCTGGACTGAGGTCAAAAGTTGTTCTTTGGATTGTATACTAGAGGCCAACACGAGGGATTTTGATTCGCCACCAGGGGGCGATATTACCATTTTCCTATGACATTTGTATTTTAGATTCCTCTGGGTTCAAAAAAGCTGTGCTGCACTGTAAATTCCAATGTTCTAAAATGCAGGAAATAAAAGTTCCTTTTATGATCTCCCTTTCAATACTATTAGTGGACATCAGTTTGCTTCAACGCAAATTTTTTTTATCATGCCTGTTATAGTTTTGCAATAATTAATCTTTTAGTTCTTGCTTAATGTTTGTGGCTTATCAATTTGCTACATAAGCTTTAATGCTCAAATGCGTGTTGTGCTTTGAATGCAGTTTTGTGTGTCTTTGCAGGATGCTCTGTTCAGCTAGAGAGAGAGAGTGAGAGAAAAAAAGGGCTGTTTTCTAGCCACATGTGTGGACCTGAGGCTGCAGCTTCTACATGGGCGACAAATAAAGTATTTGCTGCGTTTCGGGTTTATGTTTTGTCAGAACAGTGCGAAAATCGATCAGCTCCTGCGGGGGCGGCCGGGCTCCGATAGGCCTACTTGTCTCTTCACCGCTGAGCAGAAGTCAGTCGAGGATATTAATCTAAACATCAGTCATGCATGGGGAACACCCCACAAGGAGAATAAGCTTGCTCACCCATGCGTCTCCTGGGGGAGGTATATGGAGCCTCAGATAGGAGGAGCTGTCCTGGTAAGTGTGTCGGGGTATCGTCTCGGGAGACGTAACGTGGGCCGACTTCAGGTCCACAGAAAATAAACTCCTGAACAGAAAAGGCTGGCACCATCACGTCCTGAAATTTGAGCATGGCCCACTGGACCACATTATAATCCTTGCTGGAAGAACGTCAGACAGAGCTGACAGCACCACAGTCCAGACGGTGACCCAGAAAGGGACAACATGTGTCCCCAGCCCACATCCCCTCTTCAAGTGGGAACAGAGGAATGCTGTATTTCTGAGTCATTTTCTTAATGTAATTCATCTCATTGCCATCCAATCCTCCAGCCATTCTAATGAGCCAGACAAATAACAACACACAATGTAGTATAATGCAAGAGCAGTCTATTATTCATTACCTGCCCCATGTTGTATTAGATTCTCTCTAGGCAAAATTAGAAACCATCTCCTTTGCCTCTTTGCTTCACTTGCTCGTACTGGGTTGTGTTCCCAAGGACAAGTGGCGCTCTTGGTTGGTTTCTCCCTTTGCTGACTGCTGGGCTCTGAGCGCAGATAATCTACCACAACTGTCCTGTTTCTGTAGTTACCAGCTATCTATAGCTGGTAGCTACCAGCTATAGAAACATGTCAACAGTCAATTTTAACTGGCAAATCAAAGGTATAACCTGAGCTGAAAATCACTGTAGGGCACTGAAGCACCTGCACACATGGAAAAGCTAAGCAGCTTTTTCAAATCTGCTGTACTGATACAAAAAAAGAGAGCCATACTAAAACAAATCTTTCAATTTTATCCAGAGACACCCAAAATTATCTGTTAAAGTTTGCAGGTGTTGAAGGATCATCTGAAAATGGAAAGAGTATGGTACAGTTGCAAATATGTCAAGGCGGAGCTGTGTACCAAAACTGACAGAAGTGGGCATGGAGAACATTAATTAACTCTGGTGGAGCTACAGAGACACTCAGGTGGAGTATTAGTCATATACTTCAAGCTTAAGCAATAATCTAGTTTGCGGTTTGCATGTCATACAGTGGCAGAGATGGGGAATAATTAGCTACATTTACTCAGATGAATGTATACAAGTAAGGTTTGGGAAAAAATAGAAGAAGACTGTAAGCAAACCTTTGTCATGTAAACAAATCTTTAACTTTATTCTAAAGTGAGACTTCTTGTTTGTTTACAAGTTTCCTTGTTCTGATTTTATTTTCTATCTGCTGAACCCGTTCTATAACTTGGAGGTAAAGAACTATAGAGTGTATATAGTTCTTACTAAGAGTAAGAACTATATATTGTTATTGGAAGTACTTTACCCTGTTCTAACATATATATTTTCTTCTGTATGTAAATGTGTTTCATAAGGTCCATCTATGAAAAGAATTTATATAGAGAAAAGTTTCTTCCACCTCAATTTGTTATTTAGCATTTATTTGTATTCATTTTAATCTTTCAAAAACCAGAATTTGCACACATTTTGTCTGTTGGATGACATTATTATTAAGTCACATGCTCTGATCAGTTAGTATTTTACCCACCTCTGTGTAGTCGTATGGTTGTGTTTGTCTAAGTAGGGGAAGAAACCTATTAGATCGCTTGGACCTGAATAAATGAATATCAGGTTTAAAAAAAGGTGTTAGAGGCTGCAATAGACTTAAAACTGGGTTGGAGTTTCACCTTGAATTGACTTGAATTGAATGAGATAATTATCACCTTTCTAGGTTATTTCTTTTTTTTTTTAAAAACACTAAAATTATGCATCCTTTAATAAAATGCTATAAACCCCCCGTACAAACAGAAGCGTCTGTGTAGCTCTGACTACATTAACAGCCAGCGAAGATGCAAGTCAGCTTTCCTCCAAGTCAAGTTTTCTCCAGGTCATAACATATTTATTTCCGAGCCCATTTGTAAGTCATCCATGTTCTGAAGCCGTTGGGACTTTGCTCGCTCGAGCAGCAGCAGAGTGCAGACAGAACTCATAGGGAGACGAACACCCTCATCAAAATGCCTACACCAGTCAGTCCGCCTGCTTGAGAGATCCGTGGGGATTAGGAGGCAAATCAGGAAAGACTTGTTTCCTGACTGCCCATCACTTTCACTGATCAAAGACAGGGGCTATTCATATAAAAAGCAATCACAACAGTTAATGCTTACATAACCCATTTTAAAAAAAATATACTCCATTTAAGGAAAGTGTGAAATGAGACATGGCACAGGCATGCCACACACCATCGCAGCTCATTTAATCTGACTGAATATACGAGGCGTCTCGTATTGCTCTTAGTGTAATACTTCAACATGAACAGACAAGTCCCCAAGTGTAAATGAGGGAATTCTTATTAAACAATTACAGAGCGGGTTAAAGTGGTGAAAAAGCTTCTTAGAGATGTATGCTTTAGGTATGCTTTAGCATACCTAAAGCATTTCTTCTATGACATGTTTCATGCATGTCTCATGACAGAATGTGTAACAGGTATGTTGCTGTACAAAGTGTTAAATCTTAATGTTGCAGTGCAAGATTTTGACCTAAAAAGGTTTTCTGGGATTTGTGCTGGAATTAAATCACATCTTTAATTATATATTACAGTGTGATAAATGTGTCACTGACTAGATCCCTCTTGCGACTTCACCTCTAAATAAACTTTGCACAAAATTTTAAGGAAATTTGTTTGATCAATTAGGTCTTTGTTGTAACAGCGCTTCTGCACCACAAGAAGTACTTGTACTGTTATTATTTCTCTTAAAATGGTACATCCAAGTCTGTGGGTTGCAGTGTCATAGCCTTCTCCTATTTGAAGAAACAAGTCACCAGTTTGGTCACACACATCTAAGGTATGGCATCGCATTTTTCAGCCAGCATTCGTCCCAAATCATTGCTGTGAAGCTAACGTCCCATCCACGCTGATGCTATAAAAACCCCGTACTCAGTGACTCTGAGGTCAGGACTGACAGGTTTCCCACCCTCTCCACTCCAGGTTTTTAGAGGTCCTGTATGGTTAAACTCATTCTGTGACTCAGGCTCAGTCCAAGACTTTGGAGATATTCACTTACTATAAAATCTCGTTTTGATGTCTTTGTGCTAAAATTGCCTGCAGTGATGAGAAAGCTTTTTTTTTCTTCCAGTGAGTGAGGTGGTTCTACCAAAATCTACCACAATCTTATCTTGTCAGAGCAGCAATCAATTAAGCATTCCCCACACTTTGCTGTTGCAATCCAACTAGTCAGATTCTGGACTCATTGCTGAACAAACGAGGTTAGTTCACAGTGCACATGTTTCCAACACTACTGCCAATGGGCCTGAGAGTGAAGGGCCATCATGGCTGCCATTCTACAAGATAGGTTGAGTCTTGACTGTTCTAGATGTCCTTAGTCATTGACAGTATCATTCTACAAACCCTAAGTGTAACAAACCTTATGTGTAAAAGACAGTCATTGGTTCTTAAATGCTGAAGGGGTGAAAGAATAGTCTTCTTGGGGTGAAGACTAGGTAGGGTTTGGGATAGAGGTAGGGTCTGCTTTGGGTGCCCACTTTTTTGTCAGTCTCTGACATCCTCTGTTACGTTGGAGTTAGCCTTAAATCTGTAGATGATACTGCTGGTCATTCGACATATTTCTTCAAACTGGTTTTGTGGAAGACATGTTTGAACATTTTCTTTGCTACAGGTCTGACATGAGTGTGGTACCACGAACTGATATTGAGGGTCATTTTATAACAAAGTAAAATGGCAACAAAAGACAGATTTTTGTAAAGGAGTTAAAATGTTGTTACTGTAGCATTGCAAAAATAATTAAAACCTGCTTAAAAGCAAAGGCTACAAAACTAACAAAACATACTAAAACAAAACAAGAAATAAAAAATTGTCCTAGCTTCTCTATTAGCCCAGCTCCGATGAGGTTCATGTAATAGGCAGACCAGAGAAATCCTCATGTGATGCAACCCATATACCCAACTATGCTAAATGGTATCAGACATATTGGCAAGATGCATTGCTACATGAAAGAAAAACAAACAAACAAAAAAAATCCACCAAACACATATTTTGTTACTTTTTGTGATAGGTTTGCACAACATTTTTATCAGCACTAAACTTAGAGCACAGTAGCAGAAACTAGATTTGAAATGTGACAAGGTTTAGGGGTTTTCCTTCTCCACCCTGAGTCACCAGCAACTCTTACCTGCCAAAACGCTTCAGGCAAAATTTATGACCGCAGGGTTACAGTGCCTGATAATCGCTGAGAAACAATACGCACATGGAGTCCAGGAACCATCCTCTTCTCTGAAAACTGACGAGCTGACGAGTTTTGTAACCAAGGCAAATTTGGCAATCTATCAGCAAAACAGAGGAAAACAAATCAAGGTAATCACAACCTCTTATGTTATGTTAGTGAGAATGTTGAGACAATTTTCCCAACTGGTAGTTTTAGAATCAATCATGTTCTCATTAAAAAAAGAAAACTGACAGACTTTCACCATTTACGTAAATCATTCTGCTGTGGTGGCATCGCTTTTACTTTTATTTCTCCAAATGACAAGTGGATAAAGATTTTCTGTGAAGTCATGGTGGGTTATTTAGATGAGACTAAATCCAGAAGATATGACATCGAAGCAGGCTGCACAGTGGTGCAGTTGGTAGCTCTGTTGCCTTGCAGCAAGAAGGTCCTGGGTTCGATTCCCGGCCGGGGTCTTTCTGCATGGAGTTTGCATGTTCTCCCTGTGCACGCGTGGGTTCTCTCCGGGTACTCCGGCTTCCTCCCACAGTCCAAAAACATGACTGTTAGGTAAATTGGTCTCTCTAAATTCTCCCCAAGTGTGTGTGTGCATGGTTGTTTGTCCTGTCTGTCTCTGTGTTGCCCTGCGACAGACTGGCGACCTGTCCAGAGTGAACCCCGCCTCTCGCCCGGAACGTTAGCTGGAGATGGGCACCAGCAACCCTCCCAACCCCACTATGGACAAGGGTGTTAGAAAATGGATGGATGACATCAAAGCAATTAGTGGAAAAATAGATTGCCTGAATTGCCGAAGCTGAGCTGCCCTTGTGCTCTCCGGCAGCATAAAATACAGATGATACTGAAAAGAAACAAAGCCCCAGGGCTTCAATTTAGCAAGGCGGTGCAACTGGCTTTTGACTATTAAAAATAATAACGCTGCTCTGAAATACAAATATGTCAGAGACATCGCTGTAAACAGGGGTCAGGCTTTTCAAAGCAGAGAGGTGGTGAAACAGAGACTCATTAAATGTCAGTCCAAGTTGATGCAATACCTGCAGTGTCTTCTTCTCACACCCACATGGCTGTCTGAAGCATCTCAGCATCCGCCGACCGTCTTGACAACTTCTGTCTCATTAAAAGGTTTTCATGTGAGTAAGCTGGTCTTCCCACAGAAAAGTTTATTTGTTGTTGTGGTTTATGGGTAGTGGCATATTTCAGCATTAAGCCTCTATTTAAGCCCAAGCATAAGGATTTAGGTTTTCACAATGTTTTACAAATAAAGTCAACACTTTGCAGAACCACCTGCCTCTACCAGGTTTGAACAACGAGAGACTTTTGTTTTCTATTTTTAACCAATTCCTCTATGAAAATTAGTTTGAAGGGGGGAGGAGGTATTATGTAAAATCAACTTTTTTAAGATTTATATCATGTTATAATGTTATTCCCTCATCAAACACCAGATGTCAAAAAACCAAGCACTGTTTTTGTGGATTCCAGGTGTGCACATCCTGTCTGCATGTATGGCTCAGAAAGTGACTTGTTTAAAAGTTTCTACTTTTCAAAGTGATTTTATGAATACATCAGATGTTCTCACCCAAAATTGGCAAATAAAGCAGAAAATGCCCACATACTCATATTTAAAAATATGCATGGTAGATTAGAAAGAGACTAATTAATAACAAATTTAAGATTTGTGGTTTATAATAGTCAGTGTGATGTACAGAACAAACAAAGCACTACAATTGAGTTTCCTACTTAAAATTACTCATCTGAGGTTTTAAAATAAAATCTGAAGTAGTGTAATTTTCTCAGATGGGATAAATATAGATCTCTGGAAAAAAGGAAGAGACCACTTAAAATGATCATTTTCTCTGATTTTACTTTTTATACATATATGTTTGAGTGAAATTAACATTATTCTTCTACTCAATGAACCACTGACAACATGTCTACGAGATTCCAAGGAAATCTGTTTGCAGAAAACGAGAAATGGTAAAAATAACAAAAAAGATGCAGCGTTTCCGGACCTCAAATAATGCAAAGAAAACAAGTTAATATTCATTTAGAAACAACAATACTGATGTTTCAACTCAAGAAGAGTTTAGAAATCAATATTTGGTGGAATAACCAGGAGAATCTGGTTATTTAGTTATTCCACCAAATAATTTTTTTGTTTATTTATTAAAGGCCACACTGGGTCCAACGTCAAACCCAAGGACACTTTGGATCAAATAAGTAATTTTGTAATTGGAAGATGGCCATTCTTCTGCTGAGCTGGTGTTCCACCACACTGACTTCATTTATCAGAGCGGATACTGCGTCCATGTTTTCTTTTCTTTTTTCATACAGTCATTGATTAAGTCTCCAGTAGCTGCTGCTAACAAGAAGCCCTGCCACTGCTTTGGTGTGAAAGTAAAGATAGCAGAGGTTTTAGAAAGCAATCGTCTTGGTTTGACTGATCCTGGTCTCATCTGGCCGTCCTGGATTTAAATCTGTTGATTGTAGGCCACCGTAATGTGAACTAGAGACATCGATTCCTTGACATTTTAGACTCGGTGTACTACTCATTACTCAGATATGTTTTATTTTGTTCATTTGATGAACAAGCTTGTGTGAGCTAGGAACTAAATTAAAACAATTTCCTATTGCAAGTAAAAAAAAAAAAAAAAAAAAAAAAAGAAGACGAAAAGAGAGTAAATTAAATTCTGTCATTTTTGTGCCAAGTGTATTTTTAGTGTTTAGGCTTTGAAGATGTTAATGTGACAGTTTCGCATGAAGCTCATTTGCATAATAGTTAATAGTTTTTCATCCAAAGGGCTTTGTGATTGCGACACACAAACTAGGCCATCGCATCACTTTTCCAGTGAAAACGTCAAGTTAGCTCAGCTTGAGCGAAATACCTCATTTTAAATTATTAAGTTAATGCCACTTTCTCCTTTTGTTTTCTATCATAATTGAAGTGCTGAGCATTGCATAATTCATACCAGTGCTGCAAGTTTCAAACGCCGAAGTTTCTCTCAACTCGTCAGACCGACTTTCTGGTCATTCTTTGCCACACAACCAGAGGGCATAACCGTTGTCAGGTTTAGCTACTAATTACTTATGTCACAAAGTGAGAGCCACAGATTTGCTGTTGCTGCCTATCAGCTGGATTGTTGAAGTAAAACAGAAAAGAAAAAAACAACAACTTTGTTTTTACTTTCAGATAACTTTATTCCCCTGTGCCGTTTCAGAAGACTTAATGGGCTGCAATTCCAACTTGGCTGGAGTCGCTTGTCTTTCTACATAATACCGCATTTGCTTATTATGTTTTGCTTTGCATTTATTACTGTGACTCCAGCCTGGTATGTTTACTTGGAGGCATTAATGAGCCTGGGGCTTTTAAGGAGCAGTCCAGCCTTCAATTGTGAAAGTCACATGAGCAGAAGTTCATCATGTAGTGCTCTTTGTTAGTCTGTCTAGTGTGCTAAAAATCCATCATTATTAAAAAAACCTTCAAAGTACAATGGAACGTAAAGAACGGGGCTTTTGGACAAGAACCAACAACGACAAGGTCAGGTGAAAATGCCACTAAAATGTGTTTGTTTGTAATACCTTGTGGGGACCATTTTCCTGACACATATTACGCTGTTGGGACCCACTGCTCCTTGTGGGGGCCGAAGCCTGGTCCCCACAAGGGAAAACGCTGATTTTGGGTCAGGAGTCAGATTTAGGACTAAGGTGTGAATTGAGTTTTGGTTAGGGTTAGGTATGTAATGGTTAGGGTTTGGATAAGGTTTAGGCTGTAGAAATGAATGGAAGTCAATGGAAAGTTCCCACAAAGACAGCCACGCAAACGTGTGTGTGCATGTGTGTGTGTGTGTGTGTGAGGCTCAATTGCGACCAGGAAGGGCCCTTATTTGAACGCCAAGACAAAATACAACGTCCTTTTAATCCCTATTTCCATTTGCTACATCTCATACAGTAAGCACACAAACAAGTGTAACGTACAGAGAGTCCAGTCACTGGGCATACAGAGAGCAACTTCCAGAGAAAAATCACAAAGTCCACAAAGTTCCCAGAGCAGTCTTTGTGGAGGAAGTCCTTGGTCTCTCAATGCGGAGGGACATGCAGTGAAATCGCTGGAAGGAAAACACAGTGTGTACAACTCTGCTTGCAGACAGCTGCTAATTCACAGTTAGGTTTGGAAAGTGCACACAAGGTACTGATCTTGTAATTAGCTCGATGAATATTATCTCTACTGTTCTTTACTACCATAACACTTAGTGTTACAGATCTCACTGTAAGACAGCAGTATCTATATGATGTAAAAAATAAATGACATGACATATCGATATTCACAAAAAAAAAATCTATTGGAATTGATTTCACAATATCTACAAATTCACAAGTTAATTACACTTTCTGAACAAGTTTTTGCCATTATTAATCTCTTTAGCTGATCTAGTTTTCTACGGCTTTCTATGCATCCACACCTTTGCATCAATGCTGTAGAGGTTATGCTGTATCAAACAGGATATTTAATGCTGTACTAATTAGCATAAATATATTCATATAGTATTATACTCTTAATATACTGTATCTCACTGTATAGAATGACATGGTTTTACTGATTTTAACTCTGGCCCTGTTTGGATAACACCACATAATACAATTAAACCCCAACCTGAATGGCAGATTTCTGTTTATCAAATCTTCTGAGGTGTGTGGGAAAAAAAATTAAAAAATAAACAAAATGAATATTTCTCACGTTTCTCTGACTAAGCCAAAATGTGCCTGCATTAAAAAGAAAAATCATTAACTGCAAATAATAAAAATGACCTTTTTTTAAATTTTTTTTGCTCGCTCATTTACATTTTCCGTTTGCTGATTAATTCAGAAATGAATCTCCGCAGGGTGATTTTATCATGGGTTATCTGTGGAA
The DNA here is from genome assembly GCF_002775205.1 of Xiphophorus maculatus. Taxonomy (NCBI): domain Eukaryota; kingdom Metazoa; phylum Chordata; class Actinopteri; order Cyprinodontiformes; family Poeciliidae; genus Xiphophorus; species Xiphophorus maculatus. The sequence goes on along the minus strand of NC_036453.1, from coordinate 24,005,787 downwards.
ACAGTCGCTCAATTGTGCAGTTCTGAATGCGTTTTCCCTTTTTTTTGATACCCAAACATGTGACAGTGGTGAAGGTGAAAAAAATACATGCAGGATTTTATTAGAAAAAAATAAAATAAATAAAAAGCTGTTATTTTAAACAACGTAGATGAGGTTTCTAAAGACTTGGTTTCTTTGATATCACTTTCAAAAACAAAATGAAAAGTAATCCTACAGTTAGAGCGCCTTGCAAACGTGCTTCATCCTCGATACTGCACAGAGACTAGCTTCAAAGAGACATGGTGGTGGCAGCATCATGCTGTGGGGCTGCTTCAGTTGGGAAAAGAAAAGCCAGACAGAGATCATGGAAAGAGAAATGCACCAAAAAAAAGAGAATGGAGCTCCAGCTTAAATAATTCTTAATGAATTTGTTACAAATAATCAAATTAAATTAGTCAAGATTAATTTATTTATGTTTGTTTAACATGACAGCTTAATTAAAATTATATATTTACTTGGATAAACTTAATTTGATTAAGTTTAATCAAATTTAAAAGTTGCATCACATTTTCTTTTTTTCAATTAGGAGCCAAGTGAAGGCAGAAAACTTGTTAAAATTCCAAAATAAGATGTCACAGTTTATCACACACTTATCACTTTATCATATCACTTATCACACTTTATCATAATGTGATAAAGGGAAAGACAGTTTAACATTTTGGCAAAGTTTGTCCATTGCTGAATGTTTTTGATGGTAAATGTATTATTTTTGGTTAAATAATGCTTCTATGGTTAGAGACTATTGATGACATTAGTCAGAGAATGACTATTATATATATTTTATGCATACCATTTGACAAATGCAGCTATTTTGTTTAGAGCCACCAACCTACAGTAACTCCAATCCAGGAACCTGGAGTAGTCAGACGTAATTATTTAAGATGTGTTGACATATGCTGAATTAAATTAAAGTAAAATATTTAAAAATAAAAGGGTTCATCTTGACTTGTGCAAAAAAAAAAAAAAAAAGTATAATAACTGCAAACAATCAGCTTACGGTTGATGCTATGTTTCATTTAGTTGAACTAAATGATACATTTAGTTGAACATGTTAAACACTCAAGTGTGTTTAACATGTTTTAAAAAGGGATTCTGCAAGTTTTGTTTACCTTAAATTAAGACTTTAAGATCTTGTTAAAATCTTTATTACTTAAATGAAACACAGACAAGAATTATAGACAATCTTAATACCCTACAGCGACCTTGTTAAGAGTAAATGGAGACGGATGTCGAGTCAGTTCAGTGGATCCATGTGTTTAGTTGTAAACTAAATAAGGGAAAACCCGTTCAGAGGCCTGTACTAGAGCTTGTTCTAAGTGTTTATGCTACTGGTTATTAGTAGGTAACAAAGTGACTGGGATGAAGTCTCAACTCTACACCCTGCTTCAGTGTGTAGTGAATAATAACGCTGAAAACTGCAGGAGCAAACGTACAAATGTTTATGCCAAATCAATGGCTGTTAGATTTGCACATGATTGACCGACAACATTTTACTGGAGCAATACTCTTTCCTCCATACACTTTGTCGGAAGCCAGTGCAAGTTTGGATCTCCAGTAAGTCTCTTAAATAATCTTTACTTATTGAATTAGACAGAATGCATCTGGCAAAAATAATATAAATAAATCAAAGTGTTTTAGATTCAGATTGCGTAAATACATAGGTGCAAAAGCCAAAAACGTATTATCTCTCTCTCTCACACACACACACACCCGCACACACTGAAGTCACTTAACAAAGCAGAGACACTCGATGCTCTGTAGCCAAATCTGATGTGACTTTGTTCAACATTTATCACATTTTCTAAATAAATTAAGATTTGTTTTCAACTGGAAATATTAGGCTTTACAGTAATTTCCAGTATGTAGATTGCTGTAATCTAAGTGTCTATTTGGATTAATTAAAATTACTGTGTGACACATTGCCATTGCTGTCTACAGCAAAAATAAAGTCAATATATGTGGACAATAGGATCAGCACCAAAACACGTCACAGGAGAAAGCAAAACAGAAAAGCGTGAATTCTTAGCTTCATGATGACAAGAGACATGATAAACATTTTGGAACAGCATCGAATACAAAGCCAAGAGGGAACAAAGAAAAGAGTAATTGTTTTCATAAATCAAAAGTAAAACTTAAACCTCTTTAGATGTGTAATTCCAAATTTGTCTTCCTTCTGAGGTAATGGTGGTAGTTTCTTGGTTAGGGTGCTCCATAAAAACCCCCAACACAATTTAAATGATAGTTGTTCTCCACAACACTGGAGCCTTGAATCTCTTTGCAAGATCATCTCACAGGAATAGGTCTTTTAACCCTTCGCACTAAGAGGCAGTTTTAGTCTGGGTATCTGTGTGTGTGTGTGCGTGCGTGCGTGTGTGTGTATGGGCTGGTTTAGGGAGGGGATAGCCATACACTGGAGTAGATAGAACTTACAGAGACCATTAAATGTTTCTTGACAAAAGATACAGTACTTTGCAAAAGCATTAATACCCCTAAAAACTTGTTTTTTCTTATTGTGTCATGTTACAAAGACAAACTTTGATGTGCTTTTAAAGATTTTTTTTGATGGAGCAACTCAAAAATGTTGCACAATTATAAAGTGAAAAGAAGATGTCTTTCAAAGCCTTTTCCGAATAGAAATCTGGAAAAAATGTGGTGAATAATTGTTTTCAGCCTCTTTTATTCTGAAAATGCAGCCGATAGTCTTTAGACGTCACCTAGTTAAGGGTGTTTTCCCTCCTGATAATCTGGTGGAATCGGTTTGATTAAGGTCCAAAATTGCAACATTTCGTAAATTTTTCAGCTGCACTCTGTCAAACAAACAAAACCCCTTGCAAAACCTGTTCACTCCTTGCCATTGGTGGCTCTGCACCAAGAACCACTGAAGGAAACGATGTGAAAACCTGATATGACACTGGATTTAGACCAGAACTATGTTGATGTGCTTGAATGGTCCAGTCAAAGTCCAGATCTCAATCTAACTGAGAATCTTTTGCAATATGAATTATTTCTATAGACGTTCTCCAGCCAATCTGAAAGAGTTTGAGCTATTTTTAAAAAAACAAAACAAAACAATGACAAAACTGAAGCTGTAAAGAATGAATCAGAGGAGCTGAAAAGAAATGCCTGCTATATTTTTATGACTTGTACCTAAACAAATTAAAACTAAATAATTTTTTTTTAAAACTTGACATTCCTGCAGGTCTTTGTGCTGATTTGCCACATAAAATCTCAATGAAACACACTGAAGTTGGTGGTTGTAGCAGGACAAAATTTGAAAAGATTTAAGGCGTGTAAATATTTTTGCAAAGCAAACGCACATTTGGAAATGCAAATGTGGGCATGTCTGACGTTTTTCCTTCTTTGTGATGAGTGTTTTCACCAAGGCACGTATATTATCTGTCGTTGAACATAATCAGCCAGTTAAAACAATAAGAGCCAGTGGACTAGAAAATGTACATGCAGCCCTTTGAGGCTGCATTGTGTGTGCTGAACTTCAGCAGGAGCTGAAGGCCAGAATCTGACAATTATTAATGATGTTCCTATAAAACTATACAGGCCGCCCCAACCAACAGAATCACAATAAAACGGCCAGCGGATGGCTTTCCTTGTGTTTTCGGCGGTATCGGTGTGTGTCTGTGTGCGTACGGCGTGTCAGCGCCTTATCACTGGTAATGAGTCGCGATGAGAACAGAAAACGCATGCGTGTGCTGACTTATTATAAGCAATGAAACAACAACAAAAAGCAAACAAACCCAAAACATGTCAAAACAGGGGGACGCACAATTCGACTACTGTACAAAACGGCAAGCAATCAAGATACAGCAAGGGATTAAACCACAACAGGGAACAGGGCCAGAGCTAAGTGTGGGGTGGAGAAAAAGAAACGGCGCACAAAACACAGACTGATGAGAGAATGTGCTTCCTCCGAGGTCCACCGCTGCACGTGAGTCTAATGGAAACTGGATTTGCCTCCCAACAACAACAGCCGTGCAAAAATATCAAACGTTTAAGAAAAAAAATAAAATAAACAGACACACGAGACATGCGCGCACACACAAACACACGCACGTTAAGATGCGATGGACTTGGCTTTTCCTGCACCTACCTATCTATCTATCTATCTAGCCAGCTGTCTTCCGAAAGCCAACATTAGGTGAAATTCAGTTTAGGTTGTTTGCCTTCATGATCGCGGGCTTTCTGTTGACATACGTGGCCCAGTAGCCTAAGTTGAAAATGAAGAACAGCACTGGGAAGATGATGCGCGATATCTTGTCCACTTTGCTGACGCGGTTGTAGGACTTCTTGGCCTCTGTGTAGGGGTCGTCCATTTTGTGCAGAAAGGAGTGTTTGATCGACGGTCCCGGGGCGCTTTTGGAAATGGTCGTTAAGCCTTGGTCTTTGGCTACGTTGATGCCGTAGGTGGTGCCGACAATGTTGAAGGTGTTGTTGGCCTTTTTAGTCAGCGTGGCCGACTCTCTTCTCTGAAAAGGAAGAAGGCAGTTAAGGTCGTGAGTCGCAGCAGGGCAGTGGACTAAACAATACTTCCATTTGAACTCATAAAGAGGAAATAGAAGCAACACCACGAAACACGAGACACACACAAGAACAAAACAAAAGCCTAACCATATCTTTAATCCTGGCCATGTTAGCCTGAAACGGTTCCTGAAAAGAAAAGTAGAAAAGAAAAAAAGTTTACCAATTATATTAGAATTACCCAACTTACAGAATCTATTCATCACTATCTAGCTGGAGGTGACTTTCTTTTTAAAAAAAAATTATTTTATTACATTTTAACAGTTTTTATAATGTCAAATCAATAGTATATTACACAAATCTGGATTGCAAGAGGAAAATGTCATGAGTAAAAATATCATGACGAGAATATTGAGCTTGTGAGATAAAGAGTGCAGAAAATTGGAACAGTCCTCATGTTTTTATTTGTTATTTTTTTTAGGGGGCGCGTGGGAAGGAGAACCAGGCTGGACTGGCGTCTGGTACTGCTAGCAGTAGCAGTAACAGCACAGAGCAGGATTAGAAACAAAGCAAAAAAAACCAAAAAAACAAAAAAAAAAAAACAGCGCCTGAAAACATGTCTGACAAACTGTATCAATGAAGGCAGCCAGGCCTCTTCAGGCAAACAGCTAGTGATAAAGCAAACATGACAAAGGCTGTGTGGGATAGAGCAAGCTGGAGGGTCCGCCGTCTTCCTGCTTCTGGAGCCGTGCGATTGCGGCGCCTTTTCACTTTGGAGTTGCACGGGAAGACACAGTTTTATTTGCCACATTGGCACTCTCACATAACTAAACTCGCATCTCTGGAGGATCCTGCCAGTCTGACGGAGCACAGTGCAACGAGCAATTTGGATGTGGGGAAAACAAGTAGGGCAGTAAGATGGATTACTGAGCTCACTTCTGGTTTCCTGTGTGGCTCGTGCTGTGGGCTTGTACTGCGATCATTTCCTGCGCACCAATCATTCCCACTGCGACCTCTTTCAGATCAAGACTGGAACAGTGCATGTCATGGAGGAGGAGAGTTTCAGATTCATAAAGATTATTGGTTAAAAGCTCATCCAGATTGGGTGGAGAGCAGCGGCGGCATATGGACGTAAACTTTAAGTTTTATTATGATATTTTGTGGTACTATTGTGATTTGTGTCACAAACAGCACACAGTAACTATAATAACCATATTTTCAAATGTATTGATATTTATTGATATTTTCATTGAACAAAAATTACCAAAAAAAAGTAAAACCAACAATCCTAACAGCACTGACAGCTTTTTTGGGGGTTTTAAACATCGTTAATCAGGATTTATTGTGACTATAATAAATCAGAATTTTTATCACGATAAGAAATTTATCACAATAAATGATGAATGATACGATAAATGCCCACCACTAATGGAGAGCATTAGTGTAAGCGTAAATATTTTAGTTTGCCACAGACTTACGATTGGGCGTATTCTGTGGCTCAATCGTAAGTCTGTGACAACTTGACTGGGCTAATCCAACAAATGAACACACTTTGATATAAGCCACTCCATTTCAGCCCTGACTGCATGTTTAAGCTGGAAAATGAACATCTGCTGCAGTCTCGGTTATTTTATAAACTCTAGCATGTTACAACAGGTAATAGCTCTTTCAATCTTGCTAGCATAACGCTGTTTCGGCCAGATTGAAGGGGACCGAATACAAATGAAAGAATTCTCTGACTTCTATTTGCAAACAAAAGTGCAAAATCCAAGTTTCATTTAATTCCTATTGCGATTGGGCACCACTCTGTGTTGGTTTATTAAACAGAATCCCTAATAAAACACATTGAAGCGTCAAAACGGTCAAGGGGTGTAAATACTTTGCAAATAACGTCCTCGTTTCCCTTCCAATCTTTCTGCACACAGTTCTTAAAAAAGCAAGCACAATACTGTTTTCATCTGGGATGTATGTTTAAGCAAAGTGCACAGGCAAATGTCAGTTATGACACAAATATGAGCAATTGTGACTCCGGATCTGTTAAAAAACATAGTTTTAGACGATACATTGACGTTAGCTGAGGAGGAAATGTGCGTGAAACAAGAAGGGCTACAGGAAGAGGATGATCCCCGGTTTGCTTGGGCAGCAAATCTTGTTGAGGTCTAACGAAGCTAACAGGGTTGCAGTGATGCTCCCAGATAAATGGACGCTTCCCCATCTATCCCCCAACGAGGCCCCTCCATCACAGTGACAGCTTGGATCAGCAGGAAAAACTAATTACGACATTCAAGTGTCGTATGACCTTAATCAAAGATCATTCGGCTCCCTGGTCTTTAGCGTTAAGGATGTTCTGTGCAGCGCTAACCTGACAAATGAGCTGTACAGAGTCGTTTTCTGTTGCTTTTTAGCTGGGCTGTCATCTGCGCTAATTTATTGGGCCTAATTATTGGGGAAACCATCTGTGGCATTGGGCTGGATGCATTTTGTTACGAACCTAATGTGTCACAGCACATAATTTACTTCTGCTTAAAAGATCTGCATGCACTAGTCCAAGTAATTGGGCTGGCTGAAGGCAAAAAACCATCACAATGCATCTGTTGACCTTGTCCTCATAGCATCAGCAAATTGTTGCTTAAGAATTGAAATGTGTCTCAGGGTGATTAAGCGATTGTGCTGCCCTGTGCTTCACTGCTTGCAGCTGGGAGTGTGCATGTGAGCAAACCTTGGGACGGTCGGCACCCCCTCTATGTTTGGAGATGAAATGTTGGCATGTTTAATAGCCTCAAGTGAGTAAGCATGTGGGGGAACGAGAGTGTGGGCAGCACATGGAGAACCATAATGACCTCGCTTGTGCCTGTGTGGTTCTGGAATGACTGTTTTTATTTAGATGTAGGTTCAACGGACGGCCTCTGTTAATCCTTTATTTGCATGTTTTATTGCATGTTTTGTCCCTTTGTTTTAAAATCTCCTTCCGGGTTCATTAGTTGGATATACCAGTGCCATATTAAGACAAAAAGGTGTTTTGTTGGAGTAGTTTTTGTAAAAATCTTTTTTTTTTTTGCATAAAAACTGTCACTATGTTTTCACATTATAATATGAGACAGATAATCTGTTGAAAAAACATCAAGCTCCTCCTTCTCCTCCCAGTGCTATTGCTGCCATCTGCCAATCAGAGCCAGGAGGAGGGTCATAGCGCTGTCAATCATTCTCATGTATGGCCTCATGGTGGAGAAACAACTTACCGTCACAGGAAAACTGTTTATCCTCTGTCATCGGCGGCCATGGTAACTAACCTTAGCATTTGTGGCAGCCTACGTTGTGGAGAACTACAACGTAGGCATAGAGTCGGGGGGCGGAGGGAGTGAGCGGTGCGCACAAGCATGACTGTCAATGCTAAGGACCTCCTCCTGACTCTGACTGGCTGTTTCTGACCGAGCTGTGTATCTCTGTAGATGGAAGTAGAACCACAGGAAGGGGGCAGAAGAGATTTTTATTTTTTGCAGATTGTCTGTTTCATATTATACAAGTGTGACATAGTGACAGTTGAAAAAAAAAAGTATATATATGTTGGGTTTTTTTTAATGCTGCAGCTTTAAAAAACAAATGTGTGGAAAAATGTCTGACAATCAATCAAAAATTGGGTCCATCAAACTTCTAAGAGATTTAGGCGTTTATTACAACAAGTAGACGCAGCTTTCTAAAACTATCAATAAGTATGTGAAAGAAACAAAATGTGATCATCTGTTTAGATATCATGATTCGTGCTGCAAGCTCAGATATGTGTGAAACCACAATCATTTTGTGGCTTCATCAGAGAAAGCCGCTGTAACACCAGCTTGCGACTCTGCCTGTGCTGACGCAAACAGAATACATCTCTCACCGAAGCGTCCAATCGTTGCAAGAATTTGCCTTTCTAACCAAAAACTCCCCACAGGCTAATTCCTGAGATGAGCCCGCCTTCAGCTGCAAAGGGGAGAGCTAATTAGGCACACGGCGTGGCAGACAGAAAATAAGGTGACGAGAAAGTAAAAAGCACACAACGACATTAAAGTAAACCATTTCACACGGGTTTGCTCACAGTCGGGGATGTAAAAACAAATATTAAAAATAATTGTCTGTTGCTACTGGGTGTACAGCTCTTTGCCAAAGTATTCATGCCCCTTGATGTTTACTACGTGTTGCAATGTTGCAGCCATAAACCTCAATGTATTTTTAACATGATTTACCGTTCAAAAAATTCAAAATAACTGAGAGGTGCCAGGACAACAACAAGGGGTTTTCAAAAAACATTCCTTGTCAAAGAAGAGTCTGGATTTTGCTCCAACCATTTTCCAATAAGCTTTGCTGTTCCCACAGCACGATGCTGCCGCCAAACTACAGCAGATTATGGCTTTCTTTATGTTTTCTTTTACGTGAGTGCCAAACAGTTCTGCCAGAAAACTGTCACATCTATCAGTGGCTTTTCTGTCCAACTCATTTTACACTAGAAAAACAAAATCCTACAAAGTATTTTAGGTCTAATTTCTTATGCAAATATTATCGTACCCTTAAAATAACACAACACAAACTTACAAGTAACTTTTCAGCAAAGTGTAGGAACTTTTACATAAATAATTCTTTAATATTGATTTTTTTTTTATTTTTATCAATGTCAAGACATTATTGACTTACAAGCTCCTGCACTTTACAGAAAAGTTACTTCTATGTTAGTTTTGTTGAATTTTAAGTAATCTGAGATCTTTGGACTAGAAACTAGACAAAATATGTGGAAAGATTTTGTGTTTATTTATTTCTTTTTTTTAGTGTAGATGCAGTTTTTGCAGCTGTAATGCAGCCGGTCGGTTTCGGTGAACGCTCACATCTTGGTAGGTTTATGGTATCCAAAATAAGGTGGCTAAATTCAAATGAAATACCACATTTCTCATATTTTTATTTGTTAAGTCCTTCCACATCGCAATTATGCACCATTTTGTTCACCTATTGCATAAAATCCCAATAAAATGCAGTTTTTACGTTTTTGGTCGTAATGACAAACGTTCAGGCTTGTCGCTAGACGCCACGGAGCTTCAAAGTCCACACGACGACCTGACTCTAAACTCCAAAGCGACCCTCTTTCGTCTGACGGTTTATTGCATTAGATCAAATCTTTTGCTCCATTTGTCATAAGGCTGCGTATTTAAACTCCGATGCCACTGCTTTCCAGTTGCTTATATCTGTAGGGAATGCGACGGCAGAGTCTTGTGTGTCCGTGTGACCCCGTTCCGTTTTATCTATCATGACAACTGCGTGCTCAGCAGAGCCCCTGAGTACGCAGCCCAGGCTGCTGCCATTAAATTCAGCCTTCAGAAAGGAAGGAAACTCTCCCTGCTGACTAAAAAGTTCCACTGCATCTCGGCCTGTCAGTCTCAGGACCAAATGTCACGCTATACAAAAAAAAAAAAAATAAATAAATAAAAGCGCAGAGGCGGCATTGATTGGGTCAAACACTTTGTACATATGTAGCAAAAATAGACGTGTGACAATCTGTCGAAGCTGAAATGACTTTTGTTGTGTTTCTGACTGATAAGTGTTTTGATGTGCTTTGTCAGCGACTCTGTGGGATTTTTCTTTTTTCTTTGGTTTTCACAAGCATCTTGTAAAGCCATTTTGTCAATAAAGCTTTTAGTCATTTGCATATCTCAGGAGATTAACTGCTCTCATTAAATCTAAAAAAAAACAAAAAAAAACAGAAACAACTTCAAAATTTAAATGCCTGATCTATTCATTTTATTTTTCATGTGTTAAAGTATATATTCAATTTTGTGTTAAAATGTATTCACATTTTAACACAAAATTGAATATATACAACTTCCGTCACAACTTCAACCCTGCCTCGTTCAAGCTCCATTAAATATAGTGTCAGGATCCAAGTTGACAATGTGAGAACAGCTTATGCTGGCATACATAAAAAATGTAAGGAAACCAGAAATAACACTGTAAATAAAGCATTAAGAGCAATTACATCGCAGAGAGCGTTTTCACAGAAGTTTAATTATGGCTTTAAACACTAAACATGCACTGTATTATGTGGGAACATTTGTTCATACAAGACAAAACAGCTCAAGCAAAAATGCTCACCGAAGTGGAACGATAATCAAAGAAGGAGAAAATCTTTTTCAAGTTCAAATTTGTCAGCTTTTTCTGCCGCGCTATGCATCTGAATTTACTTTATTCTGACATCTTTCCGACATTTTGCACGGATCTGCGAGGCGGGCTGACGCTGATCTGAAAAACAAAATTAATTATTCACTGAAGTATGTAGATCTAAATAATGTTTTTGGGAGGAGGACGACGGTTTGTTTACATTCCGGATGAGATTTCATCCTAGCAAATTCAATCAAAGCGAATACTTGACATCTGACTCTTAACATGCTGAACCAGAGAAAACTGTCAAAGAAATGTATTTATTTTTTTATTAAGCTCTCTTTGATGGAGTTCCAAACTACATAGGTTTTTTTTTATTTCATTTTATTTTTTATTTGGTTTGTTTGGCATTTTTCCACTGAAATTTCTTCCAATTTGGCTTTTTTCCCCCCACCTCACATGTTTCAAATAATCACACTCATTTTAAGGTCAGACAAAAACACAAAATGCAGGTTTTAAAATGATGAAACTTATTGGAGGGGGAGGCTGTCCAAACCAACCTGGACCCATGTCAATAAACTAACCCCCATGGCCTTTGTTTTTGTGAATCAACTAATTAACCACATTTAATGGAAAGCTAAATTCATTTTCACTCGACTAAATACAAAATAAATAAACCTTATCAAGCAGTTTGAAGTAGACTCATAGAAATAAAAAATAAGAAATTTTTGGGTGCTACAAAAAACGAACAAAAAAACCCTCCTCTTTTTCCCCCCACATTCATTTCTTCTTTTTTACATTTATGTTCAGATTGAAGAAGATGCCTTTGCATGAGCTGAGCGTGATTCAGTCAACATTTTTCCATTCAAAGCCACTCCAAAAATGTACTTTTACATAGAACCAGGTGGGTTTGGAAAGCACTTTTTCCCTTAATGAATAAAATTGTCATTTGTTTCTCTTTGCCTCATATGAAAATAGGTCTGATCATGTGAAACGGAGGTGAAATCTATTTTTGAAGCTCTAAGTATAAGCAGGTTACGCTCATATTCATATTAAGCTGTGTGCTCCGACTGCAACCAGTACTTTAAATGGGTCACATGCAGAAGAAAAAAGTACTAAAACACCAAAGTTATATTTCTGTGTCACAACTTTACCAGAAATGAGATCTTTTTTTTTTGTATCTTTGTAAACAACGCACAAACGCTCCTGCTGTACCGGTGAATAGAAACTGCATAGGTTACGATTCATCTTGCTCTCATACGGAGGGAAAGGGTAAACCTGAGGTGATTCATTTGAAGTGAAGCACGCTCACTCTCTGATCAGCATGCAAGATGTAAGGATGGAGTCTTTTTTCTTCTTCTTTTTTTTTTTTTTAGCGAGAGCGAACGCACGCTGCCTTTTTAAAATGAGCGCTGAACATATGCTGCGATTGTAAATCAGGGCCAACGTCTCTGGGAGTTTACTTCTGCTCTTGCTCTCAGTGTTCCTGTTCCATTTGGCTGCTAATGAATAAATAAAAGGCCTCTTTAAAGTCTTTAAAGAACACTCAAGGCTGTGTTTAAAAAAAGAGGAACCTGCTATGTGTGGCCAAAACTGAAGATTTTCTCAAGATTATTTTTAACATCGAGGTCAAAATCCAAGTTAATGATATGTATTAAGTGCAATAAAACCCTCGACTTATTTCTGAAAAGCGTTCTCGGATTCCTCATGCTCTTGCAGTCGATAGATCCATGTATGCCGTGTCGATTGTTTCATCACTCACCCTTATTTCCATGCCCTCTCTTTTCCCATCCCACGCCCAGCTGCGTTTGGTGAAGTAGTTGACTGTCGCAAACTCTATCAGGGCAGAGAAGACAAAGGCATAGCACACTGCCATGAACCAGTCCATGGCAGTGGCATAGGCCACCTTAGGGAGGGAGTTTCTAGCACTGATGCTCAGAGTGGTCATGGTTAGGACCGTGGTGACCCCTGAAGACAGAAGGAAAACACAAACGACGAGGTTCAGCGGAGGTAAGAGTATTTCTTTTACAATATTTGTAACTTTTAATTGGTTCAGAGTAGGGCTTAATCGTGATGAATCGATTAGTGAAATAGTCGTCAACTAATTTAGCAATCTATTGATCGTTAACTGGAGTATATAGACCTAAAGAAAAAAAAAGGCAGCACAGTCAAAACTGAACAATCGATTCATTTCGCATTTAGAATAAAAAAACCCCAACAAAACGTATTTGTTTGTAAATATGTTCAACCCAGAACTCCTCAAGAGCCATAATATCCTGGTTCATATTCTGTAAAAAAAAAAAAAAAAAAAAAAAAAATCTCCTATTTTGCACTCTTTGCATTCCAATTGTGAATACAGAAAAATACTATTTTCTCTCATTAATAGAAGTAATGAAATTGTTTACTTGCATTTTCTAATACTGTATAAAAAGCTTCAATGAAAACTCTGCCGAATGCGGCATTTTTAAAATCCGATTAATCATCAGAATAATCCAGAGATTAATCGAGAACTGAAACAGTTGCATTCCGGGTTCAGAGTGTGCGTTTAAAATCAATGATCTAACTTGAATTTGCACTTTTAGATGAAATTGGAAGTCGAGGCTCTTACATAAGCTGCTTCACATAAATCAGAAATCAGATCGCAGCGCTTCATAACGCTGACACAGTTCACTGACGTGTAAACATCACAAGTGCACAGGGTCAGTACATCGAGTTCAGACGACCAGAAACCAGCCGCCACTGCATTACAGCATTACAAGGCATCTATTGTTCTGTGTTTTTTTTCCTTTTTATTCTGTCTTAAACAAGTCTGATGCAAGAATTGTTAAATAAATGATAAATGGATAAGTGGAGCGCTCTATGGCGGTGAGTTGAGAGGAATTTGAAAGAATAAACCATCAAGTTGCAATAAATAATTAAAAGAAACAGAAACATTATATAACCACATTTTATGTTGGCTCCCGTTTGTTCAGAAAGAAGTGAGCTTTCTGCTGGTTTGGCTCAAAGCGATTCACTCCTCTGGCAGATTTAGCTTTAAAGGACTCATTTACTTTTATCAAATCGTTTATTCTGACTGGAAGTAATATTGATGCTTTTGAGTGGCCCAGAGTTGAATCTGATGTAGAATCTGTGGAGGGAGATCAAGATTAAAAGGTCTCCCAACCTTAAAAACTGGTGAAATGGTGAAAAATAAAAAAGCTGGTCAGAAATAACAAGCACTTCATTGTTGTAATAACGTTTCCGTCTGATTTTCAACACATTTCTTTTCTTAAAATGTGAATAAAAAAGAAGAATTTTCGTCCTTAAATCGATTCCCCTTGTAGATTGAGATTCATGTGTCATTTCCAATCAGAAACAAGATCCTTGGAAGAATAAAAATAAGACATAAATCTAAATTTGATCGGGACGTGGGTAACGCCGAGCCCGACTGTACACTTGGTACGAGCTGCGTCATTAACGGGCCGGTGTCATCGTCAGCAAAAAGTTTAGATTGTGAAAAGCGAACAGCAGATCTCTGTCTACTAAAATGATATTAATTGGGAAATGAATCCACTGAGGTGTAAACTGAAAATTTCACAGATCATTTCACATCCCAGCCTTGTCACTTAGCAGTGGCGGGAATGAGATTTGGCTCGGACAATGGCTGCCCATCCAACCACATAAAAACAATCCTGTCTCCGCTCCAATCTATCTTATCTCATAAAAATGGACATGTACGGTTGGGAAAAAAATGGCAGAGGGGGATGATTGAAAACGAAGAGCAGGGAGGTCAACCCGTTTCAGTGAGACACGACTGAGGAATCATAACAAAAAACACAGCAACTTGTAGATACGAAGAATTATATTAAAAGTTAGTTACAGTATTTTGCTAAAAGGAAAATAGGTTTGGTGAGCAGAGTGAAAATTCATTCTCAGAGCTGAGAAGAACAGTTATTTACAATAATAAATCCCTACATTGATTGAATCATATTTAATGATAAAAAAAAACTGGTAAAAGCCCATAAGAGAAGATAAAAGATAAATAAACGCCATATTTTTTTAGAAAGACCGCTCTTTAGTCAGATCAATATGTGAAGGTTAATTAAAAGCCACTTGGAGGAACGCTGGACAGAGTGATCACAACTTTTGTTTCATATTTTCTAATGCCTCTCCAATAAAAACAAACTGTAAATAAATATATTGTAATTCTTTTATGTTCTGAAGGATTCAAGCTTGCTACCTCTATCAAGAATCATATTTAATTTTTTTTTATGGCTATAGTTGTTGATTTGGTTTAAATCTCTTCTTAGACATTATCTCAGAAATAAATGTCTTCTCATTTCCTGCTTTGTTACTTGTAAAATAGCACATTTTCAACTAAAAACTCACAAAGTAGCAGCACTTTAAGCAAGGGGAAGGAAGCCGTTGCGTGTGGGTTTTTTGCATTATATGGAAACTTTGTTTGGTCGTCCCGAAAATATTCTTAACCGATCAAGAAACCAACTAGCAATTAGCGGCACTCACCAAACACAGTGCGGGCAGGAACCGATTCCCTGTTAAGCCAGAAGGAGACCTGAGACAGTATGACTGTCATGATGCACGGAAGGTAGGTTTGAATCACAAAATAGCCAATTTTCCTTTTCAAATGGAAATATGTCGTCATCACTACGTATTCTCCTGCAGGAAACAAAAACAGAGGCAGAGAGACAAAACAAGTTGTAAAGACTTTTCTTCAGACGTAGTTACAGCACAAAATTGTTACACTAAAATCTTAAAAAAACAATAAAAAATAAACTGTGAAAAAGGATTTGAATGCAACCCTAATTAAAGATCAAAGTAACTTGTAAATTAAGCTTGCTTGTTGGAGATTTTGATGATTTCAGATGGCCAAAAAAAAAAAAAAAAAACCCCAACAAAACAAACAAACCAAAAAAAAACAAAATAAAATATACATGTGTGCCTTTCCATCAACGAGAGAAGTGCAATCAAGCATGAGTGGGGGAAAACATCCAGTCGGAGAAAGATGTTTTTATGGACTTTTCATTTTCAGCACATTAATTTGAATTTTAAAAGCCTCCTGGTACATTTGGGTAATATCAGAATGCAGCGTGCCGCACCTCAAAGGAGATTCAAAACCACAAGTAAGTCAGTAGTTGTTCAGGTGGCTTAACCCGTTTACAGAACATTGACATTTTCCTTTTTGCCACTCTTATATGTAGATATATATTTTTGTGGAGAGTGTGAGGCTGCATCTTTCTCCAGTGTTTGTATTTGTCACTGATGGCAGCAAACGGCCAGATTCACACTTTCCCTAAGCGTTGGCTCTCACTCCCGCTTTTTGCAATCTGTGTTGCAGAGATACGAGAGGCTCCAGTCTCCCTGAGGTGGTTCCTCTGACCAGAATCCGACCACGACTGAAGAGGCTCAAACTTCCCTCAGCCCCGCTCTGCACTTCGTTAGAAACTAACTTGAGAAAATTTTTTGATTTTTTTTTTTAGACTAAACCAGTTCAACAAAAGTAGTTTAGGCGCTCCTAAAAGTTCCCTGTGTTTTTGAAGCATTAAAGAGCCGCCGCGGTCAAATCGACTGCGCAGGACGTTCTCGCTTGGTAAGAAATACGGTTATTTAAAAGTCTTGCAAAGTGTGAGCGAAGCACGGGTGTGTTTTGTTTGTTGTTCTGTCACACCTGAAGTCTGACAGATCTCCGGAAACGCTGCGAGTCGCCTCCTGAGAGCGGCATCTGCAAACAGCTTCAGTTCTGAGGTTAAACCTTTCTGAAAAGGAGGTCGCTGCGCCTCAGTTGTACGCTGCGCCTCTTCCCAATGATTTACAGAAACAAGCTTTTATCATCAGCTTTGCACCAAGGTCTTCCTCTCAGCTGCCTGATGCGGCAGTTTTACGTCAAACTGCCACATCGTGTCAGTGCTTCTACTGACAAATAAAACACTTCACATGAGAGCTGTGGTGATACGGGATGTCAGAATCCTGTATAAGTATTATTGTATTGTTATAGCACATATTTAAGTGAAGTTTACAAAAAAAAAAAAGAGAAATAAAGTGCTCTCCACAATTTTAATTCTGTCCCCAGGGCGCAACATGGTGGCGGCAGTATTACGCTGCGGGAAGATTTTTCTTCTCAATGCACAGGAAACTGCTTCAGAATTGATAGTGAGATAGATCGTGCTAAATGCAGAGGGATTCTGGCAGCAAATGTGTAAAAACCAGAACCAAGCATAGAGACGTTCAGCTTTTATGCACCGTAGATCTGGAACAAACTTCCAGAAAACTGCAAAAGAGCTGAAACACTGAGTTCCTTTCAGTCTAGACTGAAAGCCCGCCTGTTTAGAGTTGCTTTTGAAACATAATCAATGAAACACTAATCAACAATCTGATGTGATTGACGGCACTTGACAAAATGTAACGTTTTAATTGTTGACCGTGTTTTATGACTTTGTGTTTTTATGATATAAAGCATTTTGAAATGCCTTGTTCCTGAAAGGTGCTATAAAAATACAATGTGACTGATTGATTGATAAAGGTCATTTTGTTTATTGGGCCATTTTCCCCCCTCGATTTTAATCTTCTGAATTGTTATTTGATTCACCTGGGAGTGCAGATCTCCCCGCTTAATGCAGCGGCCATAAAAACTGTGAAATGTGAGGAAAACAACAACTCATCTCAGATTGTTTTCTGGTTTAAAAGCCGCAGACTGCGACTCCAAACAGGGTGGAAATATGCGGGTAGAATCCTCGCTTTCAGCTTTTCAGCTATCTGAAGACACAATTTATCACAATTTCATGGTCTTTAAGCAAAGAAACTAAATAAAAACCAGTCTTAGCACTGAATAAGTTTTCGGTAATTCACATATCTATAATAATTAAAGCCTTTGAGATTTCTTGTAGGCGTTTCTTCCACACACCCACATGCTGCAGCAGCTTGTCTGCTCCAGTCAGACTTAAAATTCTGGGGCATTGCAAAAATGCTTTCTTTATCTCAGAACATGAACACTTAAGAATATTCTAATGTTACCTGTAAAATATCTTAAAACGGCTTTTATGAGTTCATTATTCATCCTCTCTGTGTCCCTGGAGATGAAATTGTTGTACGTCCAAGCTCCCATAAGGATTACTATTTTTCAAAATGTATTTAAATGCAAACTGCTAAGAATCAAGAGAATGTTTAATTGCAAACTATGACGTAAAACATTCTTAGCAGCCATTCTTAGATTTGTACCCACTTTTGTCTGATTTTAATTTTGTTTCCGCAGTGGAAATGAACCTTTAAGAGGCTGAAAATATAAACCAAGCAAAGTTTTGACTTCCAGTGGAACAACAGCTGAAGCTATTTTAAGAAAACTGGGTTAAAAAAAGTTTAGTGTCAAGAAGTTTGGAGCTGTTAGAGGTACAGAATATCGACTCAGGTGGGCTGAATCCAAATACACACCACACTTTTCAGATTTCCTTGCGTTGATCCATCACATAACATGTAAAATGCTGTAATTTGTTTATTTAACACTGGTGTTTGCTTGTGTAGAGCTCTGACTGTATACAGATGTTAAGATGATTCACCGAGAAACCTCAGAGACCATCAGCAGACTCCAGGCTTTAATTGATCTCGGTTTTAACAAACAGCAGGTTCACCAGGTTGTTCGGCCTTCAGCTGCCTTACACTGCAAGCTAACCTCACAACACATGGAAGAATCTATTTCTATACCCACGAGTTTTGACCAATATCGCACTTAGTCATTGACTATTGCCTCAAGACTCAACGTTTTCTAAGGGTTTGCATTACATCCCGGGTTCCTTCAGGTCTGTCTAAGGTTTTTCCCTTAAGCAGGATTAAGATACAAATGTACAGAAAACACAGAGATTTCCATGCTAACCGTGGAAATGGACCTTACCAAGCTCCGCCCACAACCGACCTACGTGACCGCAAGTCTCACAAGCAAAGCCTCGCAGCGCGTTGTTTCTATGTAAACATGACTCGATTAGTGCATCATTTCTACCAGATTTTCACAATATATCAGCTACTAAATGGACAGAGGAACTAACAAGTTCATGTCATCATCTGGGAGGAGGTTACTGGTTTCTCAGTCACAAGCTGGTTGCAAACCTGAGGCCAGCAGGTGTCAGGCAGTTATGGTAGATCTGAAATTTGGTTTGATGACGTCAATATGAGAAGCTACAGACTGACAGGAGGAACCAAAGAGCTCTGTAAAGGTAAAGGCAAATCTTCTGAAGTTGGGCTATAATTAATTTAATTTCACATAATAATCGCGGTAGAAGCCATTTGTTTGTTAAAATTTTACGAAATATATTTGTTCCATTTGATGTTTGTTGCGAATGACGTAAACTCACAAACGATCGAGGTAATTAGTCCAACGTTTAGAAACTACAGCGGCTGTAATGCGCCACAGCAAAGGTAAACAAAGGTAAAACAACCCGAACAGGTGATCAACTCAAAACCACTCCTACCTTTTTACTCTCTCTCTCTCTCTTTGTAGTTTAAGCACACCTGTTGCCGTGGCAACCGCCTGCTCCCCGCAAGACGAGCAAAGATTAAGTTAAAAACATAACATTCAGTCCGTTACGATATCAAGTTTCCAGGCTTAATATTTATTTCTGGATTATTAATCAGCGCTTCCCTGAACACAGCGATGGTTGATTGACTAGCTGTACTTGGTGCTAACGTGGCTAACAGGAGTAACAGTTTAGTCCAAAGCCTTTTCTGCTAAAATAAAATCTTTAGTGTATGTCAGATACAGTACAGATTGCATATTGATCTGTTTAGCTAACGTAAGACTGTGTAGCAGACAGGCTTCAAGGTGTAGAGGTTGTATCAGTTCTGCCATTTTGCTGTATTTAGCTAACGGGAAGCTAAGTGTGTTTGTGAGACGGCCACGCACGTGACCACGTAGAATGGGCATCAGCCAATGAAAAGCGGCTCCTCTGGTAAGGTCCATATAATCACAGCAGACATTTTTAAACACAGCAGAAGACATGATTAAAATTGCATATTGTTTACTTTTGGGAGTGTGGGAAAAAGCTGAATATTTTCAAAAGGCACTTTTGAAGAGATCCACACCAATTATGTATGTTTCATAAACCATAACATCAGTATCACTGTTGGCACAGCTAATTTGATACCTTTGCCTTAATTTGCTGTAATAAACTTTATGTTCTCTAGTGTTAGAATAAAAGCATATGTGTGTAAAAGATAATATAACTCCCGTAGTGTGATGAAGAGATACACATTTATACACCAAAGAGCTTAGGCTAGAAGATATTTACATTTAATTTGAGCAATTATTAAAGCTGACTTTCTGGCCTCAACACATTTGAGCAAACCTTCACCGCTGGCACACTCTCTCATATTATCTTTGTAAATATGCAGAGCAGTTCGCCTGAGAAAAAAAAAAAAAAACGCACAAAAAACTGGTAACAGTCATCATTTTCGCAGCATACCCAAACAATTTAAATAATTCAGAAAAAGCAGAAGTAAATAGCAGAGCGCTCGGTGAAAATAGTGCCGGCCTAAGCTGACATCAATGAAATGGTTGAAATTATGGCAGAACAAAAGCAGAAAAGCAAAACATTTTTTTTTCTGATGGAAGCATCTTCCTGTGACTCATCCAGTGTTTTTACCCTTTTCACTTCATCAAAATGTGTTAAAAACTAGTTTTGAAATTCTACCTGACCTGCCTGCAAAACGTTAGCATGATGCGCTAATACTTTGCACAAAATAAAAAAAGATTTTCAGCTAGTCTGTTACAGTGTGGCGTGGCATATACCTGTGCTGGAGCTGATGGTTTCTTTGCCAATGACGTGACCCAGTAAGTCATACTGGTTGAGCCTTGAGCCGTCCTCTGCCACCGAGACAGATCTCTCGTCTCCCTGAGTCCACAGGTAGATCACCTCATTGTTGGTGTACGCATCTGAGTCGAAACGAAAGGATAAAAAAAAAACCCAGCAAAGACGAATTAGATGTCAAAATCTTATTGTAGCAATCTGCAGATTTACTACAGTTACTACATATTACCACATTGATGGCCATATGTGATAACATATTACCACACGTGTGATAATATGTGCAAACACATTACCACATGTTCCACCACATATTGCCTATGTGGTGAATATGTGGTAATATTTGTGTAAATAAGATTTCTACCTCTTTCATAAACAGTTATGATCATGTGTTTTCTTTAATTATGACTCAGAAATCCAGGATGATAGATATTTTTCTTTATTTGCTATCTAGCCAGCTTTAGTCATTTACTTTATTTTTTTAGTTTTTGCTAATTTCGAGAAATCTATCTCCCTTTTAGCCATGCTAGCACAGCTTTTTCACTCTATTGTGAAAGATTTTCTCAATGTTTCCAAAATGCAACGAAACTGCAATTAGATTTTTTTTCTTCCTTTGTTTTAATCAAAACTTTTAATTGACAGTCCAAAGTGCAAGAGAAACTCTTCACTTACAAGCTCCTCTGCTAGCGTAAGAAACAAATCGTTACATGAAAAAAGGCATAACGACCTTTTTTCTCTCTCGTCTAATTCTTCTCTCAGTGATGAGACACATTTTTAACTGGAGACATATCTGGATTGCAAAAAACTCGCTCAAGCACACACACACGCACACAAACATGATCATGTTCTATTTAAGTCATGCAGAGTTTCTCTGATAAAAGCCTGGATGGTCTTTCCTAACCATCATGAATTTTAACAAAAAGAAAGCAGAAATGTGAACCACAGGACGCGCGTTAGCCGTCTTTCTGTCCACCTCAGATAAACTCGGTCAGAGTGGGCTGGACTGAGCTTCGCTGCAGAGCTGCTGCACGGCATCCTTCCCCAGTAATACGGATTTATGGTAAATTTCCTGACTCAGGGGCAGACTGTGTTGAGTGACAATTGTTCTCTAAGGCACTGCTGAGCCCATGTGGCTATAATGATCACAGTGATTGTTTCTCACGCGGCGCAGCCTGAGGACTCAAAGGTCACGAGCGTCCAACGGCGGGTTTCATCTCAGCTGGGATGAGCTGAGGATGCACAGGCTTTCCTGCAGCCGATGTAGCGTTAGGCTTTCCAGAACTACAAGAACTTTATTAATATTATTATTATTATTATTATTTTTTTTACATTTTGTTACCTTACTAACGCAATCTTTACATATTAGCTGAATTTTATGTGATAATAGCAACAGTGAAGTGGAAGAAACAGCTTACATAATGTAGAATAGATGCATAGTTTTCTTAATTCAATTGAATGCCTTGATTTTCCCCACAATTACCAATGATTCTCACTAGAATTTAGGTGAGGACTTTGACTGGGCAGTTCTAAAATATGAATGTGCTTCAATGTAAACAGTTTCACGTCATATTTTGGAGGGTTTCTCTGCTGTAAGGTGTCACACCTTTTGACAGGTTATCTTCCACTGCCAAAGTATTCATAAGACCACGAAGATAAATCCACCCCACTGTAGTGATTCTCTTCTTCTGCTTCTAATCCTGCCAGCGGGCTAGACGTTGCAATAATAGAGAAAAAAAAAGACCTTAATTATGGCCGTGTAGACCTGCTGCTGTGAGTCCAGTCTTGATTTGCAGCGGCACATGTACATGTTTATGAATCCAACACGCTGCCAGACGGTGATCTGAACAGGTTTTCACCTGCAGACCAGTGCCCGGAGTGTGCGTTAACATTAATCTACCTCTTCTATTGCTGTGCTGAACTACAATAAAGCTTGACATCTGTTCTATGGTAAAGATATATCTGGAATAAGCTGCTTGCTGCTTGGCTAATGTTTGCCCAGGCACTTTAACTCTATTATGCATTAGAGTAATATTCCCTCTTTAATGGTGTTTAAATCTCGGTCCTTATGTAGTAAACCTTTGGCTCTGCAGCGGCTGGGTTAAATACATGGGTATTTTTCCAGCTCCTCACAGCATATCTTTCATTACAAACAATAGTGGCTCGAAGTAGTTTGTTATGCAAACTGTTCTGAAGAGCAAGAGGTAATCAATATCTCCTGAGGACAATAACTTTTGTCTGTTTGGTGTGATTTTTTTTCTCCACAGAGCTCTGGACTCGAACACGTGGGACTGACTTACAACTTCCAAACTTCAAAGGACAGGCGTGTGCATCCATCGGGAAGTCCTCCAGGTGCATGGGGCACTCTGCATGGATGGTCAACCTGAAAGAGCAGAGACACGTTATACACCTAACGGCAGGGTGGATGCGGCAAACCCTGCAAAAAGAGTGGAAGCCCACGGCTGCAAATGCAGTGGGGAAAGTAAGTGTTTGATACAATGCCGATATTGCAATTTCTCTACTTGCAAAGAGTGGAGAGATCTGGAATTTGCATTGAGACGCAGTATCTAGACATACAAATAATAATAAACAGGGTTTGATTGTCTTTTAATAATTAGTTCACAATTTGTTGTTTCCTGTAATTCTTGACCAGGTTTTCACTCACTGGGGTTTCAGCCCTCTCTTCCACGACATATTAAATGAACATAATCAAATACTTCTTTTCCCCACTGTGCGTCACGAGAGGTTTCACTTTTCGGATAGACAGATATTGTGGCATTAAGTCCCTCAGCCGAAAGAGGAGCGTTTTGAATGTCCGAGCTACAAAAATGCCCCCTAAGCAAACAGAGAAACAGCTCATATTGTCTTATTCATGAATGTTTAATCACAAATCAAATCCAAGTGATTCAGAGACTCATAAAACCATTCCTCAGCTGACTGAGTTGCCCATAAATGGACCCAGAATTAGGTTATTCTAACTGAGTTACAGCATTTGCAGTCCATACATCAACTCAGGATTGGGTTACTTGAGAAAAAAAGGAAAAGGACTGTAAAAAATTACAGTGTGAGTAAATGCTGCGTTTAAGCACATTTCTTATTCCTTAACCATGCTGGTACTGTTGCAGAGGAAACGTTTTGCACTGTAAGGATTCAGTGCGAATTGTTTTGCTTGTTTAATTTTTATACGTGAACAGATGAATTGTTAATTTCTTTGTGGAACTTAATAAAACAAGTCAGGCAATGAGAAGGTTAGAGTAATTTGGTGGGTTTACTGCGGCACATCGTTCCACACGTGAAGTTCATTGTGGCCTGAGATAAAGAACTTCCACCTTTACTGCAAACTTTATGTTTCTCATTAGATCCCCATGTTGTCTTAACAACAACCCTGTGGCCTCAATTTTCCTCTCACCCCGCTGGTTGCTATCTGGCACTACCTCGCTCACTGATAAGCGTCTCAATAACTACCCTCAAATTAACTCGACAGAGCACAAATCAAAAGAAAGAATCGCACCATTGCATATCGCCCAGCTCTTACATCAGCGTCTAATTGATGTCATTCATCCTGCGCCTGATCACAACTCAAATTCTCCCAGAAACAAAGGTGGTGGCAACGCCAGAGTTACTTTGATCGCAAACAAAGAAGCGAGATCTCTGTGAAACATAACTTCACGCAAAGGTACTAAAAGGAACAGCCCCAGCGCGCTCAGAGAGACTCATTGAGATCACAGCTGCTCCTCAAGCAAAACGTAACAGTGTACAGCTACTGCTAATGTCTGGTTTTAACTTTTTTCAAGGTTTCAAGTACAGCACATCTAATGAACGTCTGGGTGTGCTTGTCTCAAACCTTAAAATTAAATTCAGAGAACACAAACATGCACAACACAATGCCCTTCAGTGCATAAATCCTCTGTAATTAATCATGACAGTCAAGGCGGATTGACTCTTTTAACAGTGTAGGAATATTCTTCTGTACAATTTGTTGGATAAATCAGACAGACCACTCACTTGCATTTTCCACATTTTACATTTTTGTTTTAGTAATCTTGCTTGTGCAGCTATGCAGCAGTGAGTTTACGGCTGGGACTCTTTGGGTCATTGGTGTACTGAAATTCAACAAAGTACCTCTCGGACGTCTAATTCGGTGCCTTGCGGAGGTATTCGTCACCCTTGAATATTTTCACATTTACCTCATCAGACAAGAGCAATCCCTCCATGTGAGGTCGCCCCTGGAAGGGGCAGGGATGCCCAACAGAGCTCAGTCCGGTCTCTGTGACCCACTGTTAGCCTGACAAAGCCCAGAGAACCGTAGGTGGCCAGCCAAGAACCCATCATGCTGAAATGTGGCCCAAGCCCCTCCACTGGGGAAACTGCCACAGTTCCCAGGATAATCCCAGCACCACCAGTTCCAGCTGAACAGACAGGGACACAGAGGCAGGGGCAATAGTGGAACATTGCTCTGCCACCTCCGCCCAGGCCTTCCCTTTGGTGCGTCTGTCCATGACTATAATAATGCAGCATGGTGCAACGGTCTAATGCACCATACAGGTACAGTAAATCCTTAGACAAAACTGTTTAACCCTTCCAGACCAAATGGATCGCTGGTGATCCAGCCAAATTTGTTGTACCGTAATAATTCCGCCACACTTTGCGCTATCTGAAAAATTTCAATGGTTTCTGAAAAGGGGAGACGTTGCGCTTTCCAGCCAATATTGGGTTATTATGGTAATTTCACTCCCGCCGTAGCAGGGAGTGAAATTAATCTGAGGGGCGCTCTTTTAATAGACGGTAAATTGTGAAAATAACTTGCTAGATATTGAAAGTTCCAGTTGCTATGGAAAAATGGGCAAATATATATGTACTCACAGGACATTTAAAGAACTGCGTACAATTAAAATAAGCAAGAATATCCAGGCGGAGATTTGAAATTTAGGACATAAAGAGTTGAGACTGCAAAAGACTTGAGATTGCAGAAGAGCTTCAATATCCCCGCACATGCAAGCAGAGCTGCAACAAGATGGTTTAGATCAAAGGGGAGTGGCTCAGTCAAAGTTCAGACCTAACTCCAACTGAGAATGCATGGAAAGACCAGAGAAAGGCGGCTGTGCAGACACCCTCTCTTCAATCCGACAGAACCTGCTATTTTACTGACATGTGAAGGCAAACCCTTATGCACTTGCTGCTACAATTGGAAAGAAAGAGGGTGGCTTTAAAAATTGATTAATGGGGTTTGAATGCAACTCAAAATTTCCACATGGGAAGAAACTTGTGTTGGTCTATTACAAAAAATCAGAATAAAATACACTGGAGTGTGCGTAACATGACAAAATGTTAAAAAGCTGCATGATCGCATTTGCAACACAGTGTTCCTATGTAAGTCATGTTGGTATTCATAAGATGCCGAATTTAGTTCATTGCCACTCATTTACATCTCATTTATTAATTTATTTTAACCGCAATCGCGCGCGTTTGTGTTAATGAAGACGATTTAATTTATTCATAAATTCACATTCACTCTCAGGGACAAAGTTGTTGTAGAAAAACCACAGCTGGAGTTGTACTGTTGCGAGCTGACAGTGAGTGATAAATGCTCTCCGAAAAATAAGACCGCAGCAGCAGCTCTGGCAGACAATAGCAGCTCCCCTCCATTCAAAATAACGACGCAAGCCAGCAAAGCCGAGGCCTTCTGAGCCGCTGCAGACGTGCTGATTAACTGGATTTAAGCGGTTGTCTAGTGAGAAGTGCCAATCAACACCGAGTGCCAAGTCAAAGCACTCCACATTTCATATAAGATGGATTTGCATTCTAAAGCCTAATACTGTACCTGCGCTGTGAGCAAAAAGTGATACGAGTCTCTACTGTGGTGTGTTACACACTGGGGTTAAACGGGGATTTGCGATGCGTATGGGCTCTGTTGGGTTTGGGTTGCAGCAGGTAAATCCTCTCTGAGTGTATAAACAACAAAATCCAAGTGTCATTATCTGACAAACCGATCTGCACCAACAAAATCCAGTGATGAGCAATATGAGGAGCCCCGGTGGAAATTGTGTGATTTAGCAGTAGTTTAGCACAGATAGGTTACCATCACTCAGCAGGGAAATGCAAACCAAATCCGCTGTTTTTTTGTGCATTTTTGCACAAATGCGACCAATATCAATCTATCCAAAAAAAATCCAGTATGTGCCACTTCCATAATGTGATATTAAATCTGACATGTATTCGACCTTTACAGTTTCATTCCATTCTGAGAAAAAAAAAATCAACTTTTCTCATTGTTATGTCATTTTATTTCCTTTCAGTACACTCGAGGACAACTTAGATACTAAAGACAATAAGAACAATGTTATACAGTACCTAAGTGTGTGCAAACTCATGCAGCCACACCACTGCCGATTTTATATTTGTTTACTTTTTATATCAACCCAGAAAGTTTTTTTTTTTGTTTGTTTTGTTTTTTTAATCAAAACACATTAGACACATTTCAATTTCCCGTTGGAGAAAGTTTGGAAATGTTATGTAACTCTAAGTTTCTCCAGGGGTGTGTAGATTTTTTAGACTTTATTTGGGAAATGATTTGTATCCTACTCTACTATAAAACATGTTTTGTTTTCTTTTTTTGAACAACAACAACAAAAAATACTTTACAAAGCTAAGTGTGTGAAAAAACTACAATATGATTAAAAAGTATCAGAGCGTTTTTCACTTATTTGCATAAACACAGATTGCATGCTAATCTATTTATATTAATGTTATTGTTAAAAGCTGGCCATAGTAGAATATATAATGCTTAGGAATTTTTGAAGTTAATTTAATTTATACTTTACTGTGAACCTGAATGCAGCACAAGGCTTTAAATGGTTAATAGAGAAAAGTAGAAAAAGTCTAAAGATTTTTTTTTAAATGGATACCAGTAATGTTCCAGGCCATTGAGTTTCCAGTTCTCTATTCATCCATTGCATGTCTGCCTCTCATGTTCGGTGTTATCTGTCAGTGTGCCAAGTAACAGAGGAAATGGATGGAGCGGAGATGTGAGTGTGTTCTTCAAGCCTTCAGTTGTTGGTGCTGATTGTTAGCATGGAAGCAAGTTTTTATTTTCTGCTAGTCTCTTTCTGTTTCATTGTTCAGTAGTGGAGATGGAGAAAAAGGGCAAAAAATATAAGTAGTCCAAAACTTTGGCTTGTTCACTTGTTCTGACAGAAGCTGATAGCAGACGTTTTCTGAGAAGTTATTGTTGCTTTTCTGAACTTGATGAACTGCTGTGTCCAAGGACACAGGTGCAGTCGGAGTTGTGAGAAAACTGTGTCTTCTTTGTTATGAGCTGATGGGAAGTCCCATGCTCACTGGTGAATGTTAAAGAGTGATGCATCTCTTCTTTCTTTACTCTTGGATTTGCAGACAGTCTCAACAGTGATATTGTTTTCTTTGACTCTTGATTAAAATAATGACAGAATGCATTCTGGGTGTTAGTCTTGATTCATTCTTATTAATTGAACTAGTGTCTCACATCAAAATAAGATTAATTAATTTATCTTCTTTAACATATTATCAAACTTTGCTTCATCACTTGATTATGAAACCATATGGATTCTTGTTTTTTTTTCACAATTAAATCACACATTTCTTTGCTGGTGTTGACAGAACAGCCACCACATGTGAGATCACAGAACTAAACTCCACTTCATCTAGACTGAAACCTAATAGAGAACAAAGGGATAATAGTGAGCACTATAAGAACCATTTCTTCTAGATGGTCTCATGGAAAGTTTACTCAAAGATTGAACGCTAGGATTAGATGATATCAATTAATTCTTTCTGGTACGGTGCGGTTCTACTCAGTACGGGTGTTCCCTGCTTCATTTTCCACTGCAAACAACACCCGCTCAATACTGGCGGCGTCAGATGTTTATCGTTGCCATGTGTGTGAGGCTTCTGAGAAACACACACACACACACACACAACATCCTTCTACGTGTGCTTGAATTAGGCTGCACTACACTGAGTTTACAAATACTTTTAACCGAAATGGCTAAAAATAAAACCATGATACTCTGCGCCAATGTTCCCTCTAATTTTTTCATGTGTCTGATCATACGCACAAGCTTCCTGAGTACACTGAGGACCACTGTGGGCTTCATCGGATGTGCACACCGTGGCCACGCACCAGTATTACATCTGTCGTAAATCTGGGATCGTAGCAAGTTGCATGGCTTATTAAAAGAATCAGATTGCATCAGCAATTTTCATTTGTTTGCTTTTAATATAAGTGATTTGGCCCACTTAAAATGAAAAAACAAAAACATTGCTGTTCATGAGATGCGTAGTATGTTATAAGTAAGAGACGTGCTTTAGCCAGACTGAAAAATGACACATTACACCTTTCAGACATAACTTTTTGTTCACATTAAAACATTGACATTTTGCACAATGAAATGTGTTCTGTAGCTTGTGATACAGTATAAATTATTGTAAAATATTTAATTACACAGTTTTTTCACGTCTGCCCTTCTCACTTCTCCAGTGGTTGTACACTTTGCCCAGGTTGATGGCTCCATCTGCTTCTAGCTTTGACTTTATGCGCATCAGCTGGTCCAAATGTGCCACTTTTGATGATTTCCATGATTTCTGGATGCTGTTTTGATATGATTCATTAAGCTAAATCCCCTTTCATATTCAGTACTGGATGTTTGAAATGTAGAACAAATATCCACAAGCTGTGAGATCTCCTTTAACTCCTCACATCTAAGTGCTGCATCACCATATCTGAGAATGTCCTGACTGACCCCTGCTTAGGTTTTTGCTTCATTATGTACTTGAATTCAGCATACTGACTGCTAATGGCCTCCATAGTCTGGATGGGTGGGGGAGAATGGCCTCATACTTCTTTGCCAGTGTACAAATGTCTGCTGGTCCATAGTCAACATGTCTGAGCTCAATGCTTCAATGTCAAATGCAGACGATTCCTTTAATTCATCCTCTGAAAACAAGCATCAATGTGATCACAGAGCTCACTAATAAAAAGAGTAATCTCACCAGTATTTCTGCCATCACCTGATGAGGTTTCCACTGTACACTGTACTGTTCTTCTATTTGCACAAACTCCGACAGCCATTTAATCTCAAAAGTAGAGCATTTCTTTTTTACTTTGGCTTGGTGAGTGGATGTCCCACTGCCCGTTCACTTAGACATGATAAGGTGTTAGCTTTCTCTTAACTCTGCCGCACTATTCTTACCTAGCTAATCTGCATGGTGCCACAGCGCATATGACCAAGGCACACACACAATAGCATGCGATGATTGGCTGCATAGTGAAAGCGAACCGTATCGTATCATTGGCTGGACACCTGTCACTCACTGAGTTAGATCGCAAAGTAGTACAGAAAAATATTGTATTGGTCCATAGTCAAAACTGATGTCTGGACTTTATTTTATGACTTACACACATTTTCTCTGAGAATATGCGAGAAGATTGCGCAGGCGTGCAGCTTACAGGGAACATTGCTCTGCGCTAATACCCCTGGAGAAGTCTGACTAGTGAGTGTTTTTTCTCTCCTTTTGTTGATTTTTTAAAATATATTGTAGTGTTTTGTTCAAAATTTATGTTAATGCCATGACATCAGGGTTGCACAAACAGAGAAACAATATGGCGACATGATTCCTTCATTTTGAAAATATGCAATTCATTTATTTGTGAGCTTTACTGTCGTAGCTACATAAAAATATACATCAAGTTGTCAGAACCTGAGTTGTTTTGGAGTTTGATTTTGTTATTATTCTGTGTTCTTTAGTGTCTTTTTTGATTAGATCAGCTTTGTTTTTGCTTTGTCTTAGTTTAGTCCTTTAGTTACTTTAGTTTTATTAATCCTAGTCACCCAGTTTGTATTTTTTCTCTTTCTCTCCCCTCACATCTGCAGCTCGTTTCTAATCAGCCATCTGTTCCTTGCTCAGTAACCAACCTCCCCAGTATATATGCAACTCCTCAGTCACTCCTTGCTGGTTCCTCCTGTTATCTCCCTCCTACTTCCATGTTAATGCCCTGCTGTGCTTTTCTGTTTTGGCTCTGTTTTGGCTCACTGTGATGTTTGTAAGTTTTGTTCTTCGTTTTTCATTAAAATATTCATCATCTACTCAACGCTGCTCTGCTTTCGGGTGCACCATCGTCACCACAAATCGTCACAACTGTGGCCAACAGGGACAGTGAAAGTTTATCCAACAAGTCAAATTCAACATTGGCCACAATATTTGCATGTATGGCCCTTGAAATAAAGCATCCTGCCAAATATTCATTCCAAGATGTCCTTGATTGCAGTATTACACATGCTGATACTGCTGTGATGGTCATAATTAATAAATTGTGCAGCTCAGAGGGATAATGAGGACATTTATTCAAGGTCTTTATAAATAGAGATATTGCAAGGAATCAGATGTTGTTTACGTTTTTAAATTGTAGTAAGTGATTTTATGGTTTACAGTTCAGTTTTCAAATAGACTTATGACAACAAATTATTTTTAGAGATTATTTGCTCTTATGTGGCTCTGACTGTATGCAGTTATAGATTTTTAAACAAAAAAACAGATTTTTTTTTTATCTTCATTGCAACAAATACCAGAAAATATTGAGAGAATTGTAAGTTCATATTCTCCATCCCTAATCAACATTCTCAAAAATAAACACACAGACTAGATGTGCTTATAAACACAGGCGGTGCGATTCCATCCATCTATCAAACTTCACACACACACCGATGTTTAAACACACAGTCTCACCTCATTGTATAGAGAAGCGTGCCGTTGTCAACTAGTCGTAGTAGTTTGTTTGGAGTTGTCATGTTGTGGGCCACAGATTTCTTCCCGTTGTGAAAGAAGGTATCGGGCGTCCAGATCTTACTGGCCAGTAGGTTGTTAAGCGGCAAAACTTGCATTGGACCGTCGAACTTAAGCCTCTCGTCCCTCCAGCTTTGACGGAAGAAGACATCAATGGTATACTCCTACAGGGAGGACATTGGAAACAAAATAGTTAAGAGAAATGTCTACAGAACTGGAGTATAAAACCGATTACCGCAATTACATGGACCAGTTAAACCACAGTGCAATTAAGGCTAAATTACACTTTGACTAGAATGGACTGGGCCTACGGCATCGTGAGTTCAGTGGAATATAGTTCTTTCAGCTGGTTATTATGCATATATAGGGATAGCAATCTGTTTTTCTTTTAACAAGAAAGGCACATCTTATCTGTAAAAACATCTGCCTCTAATCCAACAGAATACGCTAGAAACTAGATGTGTAGTGATGGACTCTCTGAACCTTCAGAGACACATAAAGACATTTACACAGTCAGTCTTCCTTCAAGAGCATTTCTGAAATTAAGAACAGTCAATTGGACAGCTGCTAGCATTTTTACTAAAACTAGTATATCACCTGAATGAAAACAGCAAAACTGCTGAAACGCTGAGTTTGTTTAAATCATCCCCCTTCGTTCAGGGTTTGCCTTTGATTAATAACAACTGGAACGTTGATTATTTCTAGTCTGAATGGTAACTTTTTTACTTCTCTGTATGTCCCCACTGTGATGTAATGTTTTGCACTTTGAACTGCCTTGTTGCTGAGATGTGCCGTACATGTAAACTGAGTTTATTGTATAGACGTAGACATAAATAAATAGCCTTTTTAGTGCTCACTTTGCATAAAATGACCATATCATAAGGACTGTAATATTAGACACTGATTAAGTTCTCTAAAACACGGTTTTGGATTTGCAAAAACTAAATTGCTTCATCAACTTTACTTTCATAACGACATATTGCAGAAAAATATATTACAAAGAGAAACAACTGATTGATTATTTGAAGGCTTGTGCAACAAAATATCTCTACTGCTGCTTCTATGGAAAACAAGATTATGAGGAGAAACTGCAAGAATTCAGTAGTCGTAAATTTATTTCATAATAATTACAAAGGCTTGGTGTCCTAATAAAAAGCTGTGCAGCTTGGACCGATTGTTGAAACAATCGGTCCAATGTTCTCTGTCCCATGCAACAGGATGCATTATTAACAATCAAGGACATTTTTTATTTTTATTTTACTCACAACAGAAGCAAACTTCACACCGCACAGAATGTAATCGTCTGCCCCCTTGGTGAAAAATCTAATAAATTAATTTCTCAATGGCTTTAACGACAGGAAGTAATCATGCACAGCAGGAGGGCCGTACCACTTCCACTCAACACATCAACAGGGGCTCCTCTAAACAATGCTAATTGATTTGAATGACCTCCTGACGGCATGGCAACCTAGAGTGCAACCAGACAGACTGCATCAGAAGCCTTTTTATAATAGGGCTACAGAGAGCGCCACTGAAACAAAAGAGGAAGAAAATGACAAACATTCCCCCCCCCACTACTTCCATCTGTTTGTGTTGGATTTTTTGGCTTAATTCTGTTCTAAACACACAAATCTCTAAGATACTCAAACAAATCCAGAAATGAAACGAAGCTATGCTCTTTATTGTTTGTTTAGTCATGTTCCACGTAGAAAATAAAGAATTAACACAGGCTGAGATAACAATAAAATAATACAAATTATAAAAAATCCCAACCCCTGATTGTTTTCTGATCTGCACAGAACAATTTGACCAAAACTTTCCAGCAGTACCAGGTAATTTCCTGTAACCACGGGCATCCTCATGTTGTTCATTTTTCATGAAATGGCTGCTGGTGAATAAACATAAAATAAATGTATCTGACGAGGATGAGGCCATTATTTGCTTTGTCCCCTGTGGCAAAAAAAATCTCCTGTAAGCACTGAGAAATAATTTAAAGATTGAAAGGCAGGAATGAGGAAAAATGTAGCCAATCTCCACAGGGCCAAATGGCACAGCCGGTTCAGATGCCAGCTGGTGTTCTGCAGGGACTGAGTGATTGATTTCCCCTTGACGGAGGAGACAGCAGGAGCCTTCTATCCCACCATAATTTTTAAATTTCTCTTCCTTTACAGGAAAGAAAATCGGGAATGGATTCGCCCCCATAAACATCGGTGTTCTAGGCTGCATTTAAGAAAATAAAAATCTTCCTTTTTTTATCGGCTCAATATGTTTACAGTTTTACAGAACCCATTTAACTCTTCACAGATGTCTTTGTTTTTTTTTATATCAGACATAGATACCACAAATAATAATTTCATGCATTAAAGAAAAAAAAAAAGGTGAAATTTCATAAATGCTTGTACCGCCTTTGGCACTAACAATTGACATCAAGCATTTGCAGCAACTGGCAATACTTGTTTTTCATCTCTGTTGAGGAATGTTGACACCAGTTTTTTTTTTTCCACTATTGGTTTTTCTGCAGCCACATCATCGTCAAGATGTGTCCTCTTTGCTCAGCAGAGTACTTTACCTTAAAACTATCCTTTTGATGCAATTTGCATCCAGTCTGTTTCTTATTGGTGAAATCTGAACACTGACTTTAACTGAGGTAGATGAGAGCTTTAGAAGTTGTTCTGGGTGAGTAATTTTTGCACTCTTGGTCACTCCTGGGAAGGCTCCCCACTGCTCCACGCTTCTCCTTTTGAGGATAAGGATTCATTATGGTTTACTGCCATCTTAAAAGCCCAAAGCTTTTGTAACCTTTTCCACACTAAGAGATGTTTTTGCTCGGTTTTCTCATTTGTTCTCGATTTTTGTTTTGGAAATTGTTTAGCCTACTTCAAGCTGTCAGACAGGTTGTGTTTAGGTGATTTTGTGATTACACAGATCTGAGAGAGATTTGTTAATTGTACTACCATATAGAGCCAGTTTGGTTTGGCTATCTTTTGTTCCTAAATTTAACTACATATCTATGCTAACTGTAATAATAAAACTACTTACATGATTATGACAGTTTATTATGAAGGGGATTTGAAGGGGATTTTACATTTAGAAACCAGCAAAGTAAAAAATAAAGAAGATAAATAATATACACTTTATGTTTACATACATCCATAGGCTGCCGAGTCAGCCAGGTTTCATCTGACAGAATATGATTTATACCCTCAGATGCCCTGAATGCAATAACAACACGTTTGTTTTTAATCATTTTTATGATGCGTAGCTTGGAAGTAACATCTGTTTGTTCACAACTTCAACCCTAATTTCATTTAGTATGATAATGACTCCCAGATATGTTCCCTTTATATGCAGTATCATGATCCCACCTTCTTAGTCACTGCATAAAAACATAACACTTCAAATGATTCTCATTTAATTAGAATACAACGCTTACATTTACAGTGGGCAGCCTAATGAGCTGAAATGAATAATAATAAAACATACAGTGGAACAATATTGCTTTTCTCTTGACTGGAGGATGTTTTAGGTGTCAGACATCAAGCAGCACTCGGTAAATGTGACATCCACAAAGGACTGGGCTGTCTAAAGAAAAAAACAATATCAGTGAAGAAGCTTGTATTCAGGCAGGACAACTTGTACAGTGACATTGGGTTTTAAATTGAACATGTACCACAGAATCATCAGAATAGCTCACATTATATTTACTGCTTTGTCATCTGGACAAAAGGATGTTAGCTGGAGCTTACTTGTTGGAATAAGAAACATGGCTGTCGAGTCGGTCAAAAACAAAAACACAACCATCTTTAACTTGTGGTTGTAGGCACTGCGTGTGGACTGGCTGTAAATGATCCATTCCACGATTTTCATGATAAACATTAGCAAGTCAACAGAGAGGTGCAGCTCTAACCCTTAGTCTGACGTCAACTTTTGACCTCATGAGATATAATGGAGGGTTTTCTTTTTTTCAAAGAGAGGCTGTTCTTTTTCTACATCCTGTGGACAAGAGGATATATGTTCAGCTGTGGAGTCAGCCGTCTTTCACAAGCTGTCTACTATCGTCCGTACGGCAACCAAAAATTTACTGAAGCACGAAAAAGGCCTGCAACCATTCTCCAGTGTGTATCGCAACGAAGTATAAATCTTTAGTCTGAACGAAGCAGGCCTTTCATGTCTGCAAGTTGGAATTAATCTCTGAACCCTGTCCGCAGACGCTGCTGGTCCGTTATCGCAGCGTTTTGCATGAAAAAAAGTGCTGATGGAAAAAAGAAATTAAAAATCAAAGGAAAAAGATGTGAATGTCACACATCTATAAACGTCTCCTTTATAGATACTGGTCAAAGTTGGAAAGCAGCTGCTGGTGGCGAGGCCAAAACTAATGAGGATGAAAGGAAATGATGAAAACGACTGAAAGGCCTGATAAGATGGCAGTTAAGGTAGGATGTACAGCAGACTCCACCAAATGAGTCTGGACATTAAACAAATGACAGCGGCTGATTATGGCAGGAAGGTTGTGTCTGATAGAATATTAAAGGAGCTTTCTATCTGGAATAAAGGAGTTCATGAAGTTTAACTGTTACATCTAATTTCAATAATGCCATCATCTCACTTTGCTCTGTAGATCTGGAAGTTGTTTCTACAGCTTGTTTTTTTTTAATGTTTCAAATTATGCACCAAAGTTCTAGCTTGTTTTATTTATTTGTTTGTCTTTGGAATCTATTTTTGAAACTGCTGAAGTTCAGGAGCAATTAAAAAAAAAAAGTATTTTATTTTACATTTTGCAGATTTGATGTATTGCTTTTGACGACATATTATGTGGAGGAAAAAAAACATACCAGCTGTTGTTCCACTGAAATAGTTTGGATGACAAACGGCGCCTTGTTTGTATCTGCACACAGCAGGCCAGGGTTAACATTGCGGCTCGATTGTGTGGTAATGACACACATCACTTCAGGGGAGGCTGCACGTGTATTGGACCTGGCTCTGCCACTCTGGGTATTGCAATCATCAGTCAGACTTTATCAATGTTTTAATTACAACTCCTCCTTATTCCCCCGGTTGTAAATCATCCTCCCTCGCTCCACTTCTCGTGTGCCGTTCGCTTTTCCCTGCTGGGAGAGCAACCTGTGCGAGATTCGCAACGAGCTGTGAATCCCACTCCAACTCCAATTATATTCACATGCATCCCAGCGCTCTAAGGTTCGAGCTTGTTTATCCTTTCGCTGTGCTGCACGTCACGCTTGATGTGTCTACGTGTAAAATGTTCAACAAAATAGAGAAGCTCACCGTAAAATGGAGATGTTTTGAATTTGTCATAAGTCACAAATTAACAAAAGACCATTAAAAGAATGAGAAACGGCAGAAAATATATATTTAAACATTTATATAAATCTATTTAGTTATTCTTCTCCATAAAACTTTTCTTCCACTTTGACCATTTCATTTTGTCTTTCCCGTTTTCTTACCTAGCAAATTACTTTTGACCTTTTCTCCCATAATCTTCTTTCAGCATTAAAGTATAGTTGTCAGATAATGAGCTTTTCACTCTCTACTGCCAAACATCCAGATTATACCTACCAGCCAATTGTAAAACCCTGCATGTGTAAAAAATGACTTCACAGCTCAACTCTTTTTCTTCCTCTGGCAAAAAAAAAAACAACAAAAAGAACCTTAAACACACAGATCATAAAGTAGGGGACACTGGTTTAACGTGATATCGTTAGAGCTATCAAAATCTTTCCAGAGGAAGGAAGAAAGCGTTTGAACCTACACTGATGTGACACTCATCCTAAGTGAACGACTTTTAAGGTAGACATAGATTAGTGATCAGCCTCATTGGCTGGAAAATGAGACGTTTCAGATTTGTGCCTTGGATCTTATTTAGTTTAGCTCTTACTCAACAGTAGAGCGATGAGCATGCAGGAGGGAGGTTGAAATACAGACCAGCAAAAAGCTAGCATACAGAAAGGAAGACATAGGGAAGCAACAGAAATATAATCAAATTAATTATCTCTTGTCTGTTGCCTAATGGGATATACGCAAGCACACCAAACGCCTACATGTTGAGTTGTAGAAAAAAATGGATAGAAGGGTACATAACACACAAAAAAATCATGAATATTAAACAAATATTTCTAGACGTATTTAAAAACGTGTGCTTATTTCTTGTGTTCACACCAGTAAAACAGTTGAGATGTACTCACAGTAATAAAACAGATTTCTAACTGACGCCAGTGTGACAGCTTTTGGATCTACAATTTAAACAATTAACGCACACGGCATTATATTTTAGGAGTGCAAACAGAAGTGTATAAATTACACAAATTACGTCATAAAGAATCGGCACAACGGAAAAAAACCATGACTCTTATTGACTTGGAAAACTCACATTCTCAGAGTTAATGGACCAAATAATCCATCAGTGCAGCCAGTCCACTGCCTGCTGATTGCCTGCTCAGTTTCTATGTCCTACCAAGTATCAGCTAGCACAAAGTGGAGTCGCCGTTTGGTGTTTCAGCTGTGGTCAAACATTCCAGCCTGGTGTCAAAGAGGTGAAGATAACAAACATAGACAGTGCACCACTCAGCATATTTCTACTACATGTCTGTTTTGGTAAGGATGAAGGTTAAAGTTCACCCTCCTTCAGTTTTAGGTTTTATTTTTCCAGACATAAAGCTCATCTAGATATTTCCAGGCTCTCAAGTTATATCTATTTGACCTAAAGTGGCTAGATTACATACTGTTGTTATTTATTTTAAAAATTAGCGTAGAATAGGAGAGCCTAAGCATAACTCACGCTTCATTAGCTTGTAGAATCACATATGAAAAGTGAGGTTGTATTGGACCTAAAGACTCTCCAGGCCCGGTAGCTACAAATTGGCCAAGGTCATCGTCCCTCCACCACCATGTTGGTTCAATATGTTTGTGAGGTAATGTTGCGATCTACTTTCTGTCTCCCTCTTTGCAAACCGTGCCAGGTCCTGATAAAGTAATCCTTCTTTATGGCGAAGTGGTTTTCTCTTGGCCGCCCAAGACAAAAACCTGTTCATACATTCTCTTGCTTTATGATAAAAATAATGTCTCACTTTATTTTAGGAAGCAGTCATTTTATCAATCTGTTTGATACTGGTGACCATAATTATATGTACGTTTCAGCATAGGTTTGAAGTAGGACGTCAGGGTTGACATTTCCTCGAAAAACACATTTGCTGAAGTCAATTACTCCTGGATTATCGCTTCTCCATAATTGCTTAGCCTTCAATCTCTGACCTCATCAGTGAACAGTTGAATGTGATTGGTTAAAACTGGCTTGCCCAGTGGGAATCTGTAGATTTACAATTTTAAAAATAAATGGAAGACTTTAGTTTTCAAAACTGGTTAAAATCTAAATGACGACTTATCTCGCAGTTTCTTCTACACATTTGGAAGAGAATGAGTCACGAAAAAGGGCAATTTGTTGGTTATGTCCCTACGAAACAAAGATTAAGCTTCTATTAGAATGAAACATATTAAAAGTTAACACTTTATGTCTTGTTTCATTGTTTTATATTAATTAAGTCTGTAAGGTGTAATTTGAAGTTAAAGTCTTGCTCCTTAGCTACTCAGTGACAGTGCGTGAAGTCCTATTAGTCCTATTAGCTGCTGTTTTCCAGAAACTACTCTGCTTTCAACTTGTTTGTAATCGCACATAAATCATTCTCAGACATCGGGGGAAACTAGTTACGTCCATTGTGGATGATAAAAACAAACAAATCTAACCTTACATTAACTTGTGTATTGTATGGGAAAGGGTGTAATTGGGCTTACCAGCCTTTGAACAAGGACAACATGATTGATATGGAAACCTGGAGTTCACCTCCAAACGTAAGTGGCACAAATATCCATCTTCTCGGTAAACACCTGGAGCGGAGCGGGGATCCTGAATTTTGGGCATACAAATGTATCGTGAGCGTCTCATTTCTCAGGGGTGTTTGCACCCAGAAAATGCGCACACCTGGGGAGATTAGGCCATCGCTGACATCTTGTCAAAACAAGCTGGAGCGCGGCACACGTGACAACCTGAACTGCTTCATATCAGCGCAGACCTGTCAAAGCCCGCCATGAGACAGGTACATGTGCTGCAACGCTGCACGCATGCGAATGAGACGCGACTCTGCAGGCTTGCAGAAGATGAAGAGAAACACGTTCAGCTTTTTTAACAATTTTCTTTACCAAAGAATGAGACATGGGTGTAAAAATGTGGACATTTTTGTCCAAGAAAGCCAAATAGTAAAACGTAGCTCCTGTTGCCATACGGGATACTGAAGGAAGACGTGGTGTATTGAAGCCAGAGTGAAGACTTGATGAGAGGCCCCAGGGCTGAGAGAAGAGCAGACATTTCTGGGACACTTGATATTACAGTGAGGGGTAATTGAACCATTGGATGTACACAACATAAAAGTTTGACATGCCGAGGGTATAGAATGTGCGCTGTCTAGGAACATTTCAGCTTTAATATTCTCTTCCAGTGCTGCAGTTTTTTAGGGCCACGCTAGCAGCATGACACCTGGGATACGAACATCCTCCAGCTCCTTCCTTTGGGCCACCATAAATAATCTCACTGTGCCCTGAAAGAATCACCATTAAAATCTGATCTATGCTCCTTTTTCTCTGACTGTGGAACCCGGTTGACTTTAGTTTTCTTCTTAACGCTCTTCTGTCATCTAACATGTTGCACCATATTGCGAATTGTCTCGCTTTCCCCCTCTAGAACTGCGGTTGCGGTTATTCTCAGTGTATCTCCACGAATCAGAATTGCAACAAATTTGCATAACGTATGCATGCACTCTTTCTAAAAGCCTCCGATTATCCTCTGAAATACAGTTTGGATTGTCCATTTTCTCTCCGTTCAGCTGATCGACAAAGAGCCTTTACGTCCCAGAACAGAGCAGTAATCTGTGCTGCTTCCTACTCAGGCACTGCACCGGTCCACGTTTATGTAGCCTGAAAACCCGAGAAAACACATTAACATGCCCCGTCCACGACCCACTGTAGATATGCTTTTATCAGCTCTGAGTAGGAGGTTTTTCCCCAAGGCACATCGAATTTCTTTCTTCCCCTAATATGTCCCAATAAACGTGGTCCAATTCATGCGGCAGTCTTTTCAAATTAGTCTCTACAAAACTCTTATTCAGAAGGAGCCCAACTGGTTTGTAGACAGTTATTGAGGTCAGTGTTTCAAATCTTTAAGTCTGTGGTCAAGACTTACTTTTTGGTGTTTATATTATTCACTTGTGCTACTTTTAGTGCATAACCACTGGCTTTGCTTTACCTTCCCTTATTTAACTGACCAAGAGGTCATGTAATCCCATGCAATGGCCTCAGATTTAACTGCTAAAAAGGAAAATAAAAACAAATTCAGTGGGAGGAATTATTAGAGAGCAAGAGTAAAGACAAAAGCATATTCTTATATTAGATTCTTATGTGTTATTCTTGATTGCATCATGACCAGGAGCATCAATACATGTTGGCTTCAAATGATGAGTCTGAACTGTTGTTTTTCCAGAGTGGAGTAACTATGATGAAATTATGATAAATGAATTGAAATATAACAATGTGCACAATTTGTTGTGGATTTTCAAAAATATCAACATATGCACCTATTAATTAAGTTAGTAAAATGTTTATTGGAAGGTTGCACAAAATGTAAAAGTGTGTCCCTCTGTTTTTGAAAATCTTCAAAACAGTTTCCCCAAAGATATTTATTTGAATACATAAGCTGATATATATAGGAGGGTAATTATAAGTACTGAGAACAGATAGAAACATGATACTAAATCTAAAGTTAGTTTAGCACACATGGGATTAAATGAT
This sequence comes from Xiphophorus maculatus, assembly GCF_002775205.1. Taxonomy (NCBI): domain Eukaryota; kingdom Metazoa; phylum Chordata; class Actinopteri; order Cyprinodontiformes; family Poeciliidae; genus Xiphophorus; species Xiphophorus maculatus. Next base: position 23,964,706 of record NC_036453.1, on the reverse strand, counting down.
ACCTTACCACCTACTTTATAAAAAAAGACCAAAAAGCAGACATTTTGTATGTGTGTGTGTGTGTAGGGGTGTGTGCGTGTGTGTGTGTGTGTGTGTTTGAGTGCAGTTCTTGTTTTGCCTTTGACGACCGACAGGATATACCCGCACCGACCTCACTATCTTTTTATCTGGCCAAAACATTATCACAAGTGAGACTCTGTGTCCCAAGCTGTTTCCACTTGATTCATGTTCCTGCCAAGTGAAGCATGTGAAAAAAAAATAAATAAAAAATTCTAGATCCATAACTGAGCTTTGAGAGACCCCAAAGGTGATATGTCCTGAAAAAGATAAAGGACTGTCTATTAAAATAACGCAAGTGAGCCAACATTCTTTCACAAAGCAAGTTGGGAATAGAGTGTTTCACATATTGAGTCTTCACAGCAGCGGGATCTGGCTCAAACCGAGGATTCCTGTAATGAGGACAGATAAAAATATGATACAACACTCCTGGATGAAGCACCGTTTCACTTTAAGTTAGATATTCTTTACTTTTTCTGTAAAGAATATGTATGATGTGGCCAGAAATGCTGCAGGAGGATTGTAAATGTCTTTTTAGAGTTATGTTTCAGGAGGGAATAAATAAAACCAAAATATTATAAGCTGATAGAGTTTTTTTTTCTATAGGAGAGAATCCCAGAAGATAGCACTAGAGTGTCAGTTTTGCACTGCAGATTTCCACATAATTAAATTCCTCAGATACGGTAGTGAATAGCTGCATTATTTGCTAATAATATGCCAATTGTTGTCTTGGTCATGTGCAAATATTAAAAGCTACAACCAATCATTGCTTAGTTTACAGATGAGTCTATGTATGTTTACAGAAAACTATGTATTACCGATGGTGTGTATTCAAGATATGAATACAGGTAAGAAGTGCACTAAGTGCTACATGACAGCAGCAAGGAATGCTTTCTGTCAGATTAAGTGTTATCCAGTGGCAGGTTGTACGTAAAATAAATAAGATGTCGTACAATTGTGTACTCCAACAAGCTGCCTGCTTCTGGACAGATGCTCCAGCCAGGTAATTAGTTAAAAAATCAGTCCTGAGAGAGATTTATAAAACACTTTCAGGAAAGAAATTCAACAGAACCCCCCCCCCAAAAAAACTAACAGTTTAGGTAAAATAAAATATAAAGAAATCTGTAAGAGACATTTTTTTAACAGTTATGATACTATTGTCATACTATTTTCAATTTTGCCATGTAATTTGATGCATTGAATAACGTATGTCATAAAAATCTAAATATGAGTAAATGAACACAGTTCTTTGGAAAGTCAAATCCTGTATTTTGCTGCATTGTACTTTCATTTAGTTTTTCCACAGCTTTTTTCCCCCACTAGTTTTCTATCTTTCTGGTCACGTTCTTAAAGCATGTTTTTATGAACTGCTATTTTGTAAAGTGAATGTTTACTGAAATGGAGTGTGTAGGATTCAGTGTACCACAGCGTCATGACAGAGAACGTTACTTTTGCAGCGACTTTACTATGAGAACCAACTGGCATTCTGGGAATTGAGATTAAATGTTGCAAGTGCGCCATAATACGATACTAGTAAGGCATAATTACCAAACAGATTATTTTGCCATCTGTTCAAAAGCCAAGTGTGGAGGTGAGTAAATCTTCACTGGTGCAGACAGAGAATCTGCATAAAGCAGCATGAGAGTAACATTTTCTGTATGCATGTGTCTCTGAATTGTGACCAAGACCTGGCTAAGCTATTGATCAAACATTGTTTGCTACAGTGGCAAATCAAGGTGATGCTAAAATGTCATTGTTCTAAACCTCTGTCTCGTTCTACACTATTCAAACACAAAGCATAAAGAAAAATAGAGTGCCTCCTAAAACTATAGCCATGTTTTATTTGCTTCTGTTCTCCCTGTCATTACAGTCTTTGATGTACATTTAAAGTTTAACAGAAACAGAGTCGGGAGGAAGTGAGGCAGATGTTGAGTAACCTATTAAAATGGCTCTACTGTTGTTGTGGTCTCTAGCACGGAAAACAACAGTGTGTATGCGCAAATTGGGCCTCTGTGTCATTATTTTTAATAATCGCCTTATCTCCAGTCTACAAATGCCATTTAAAAAAAACCAAAACTTCATTCTGGAAAGCATTATTACAAATCCCAGTGCTCCTCGTGGAAAAACTCTTTGTGTGGACGAGAAATGGAAACAGAGCAGAAAAGCAGAAGGTCTCCATTTTGTGAAACATATTAGTGAAGACGAGGCCTCAACCTGGTGTAGATGTCTTGAAATGAAGATCACCTGGCTGCATGACGAAAGCATCAGCAGAATGAAGAAAGATAGATGCACTGACTCAGTGTTGCGAAGCTCAGCTAAGCTAGATTTTTTAACAACCTTAGCCTAGCATAACATTATGTAAGTTGGCATAAAGCAAACTTGGTAAATTTTAACGATAACACAAAAAGACAGCTACGGTGGTGTTAACATAAGTCAGTGAGATCCTCAGGAGATCCTTGCCGGCTCATGGAAATCACAGTCTGACAGAGTGAACATGACCTGCTCCAAAGAAACCAAGAGCTGAACCACTGTACATGAACGAGCTGTGTAGTGAAACCACAATGTTCCTATCTTGCTGTGTCACTCAGGCTGACAGAGCAGCTCAGAAGCAGGCAAAAGAAACAACCTGAAGCCCACAGTGGGCAATTAGAGCTGCATGATCAAATGTGTCAAAAGCCGCAGGGGGTCCCAAGATTAAACAGAGGTCATCCGGACTGGCTTGAAAGGAGCTTTTGACTCTATTACACATTCTTTGGTGCTATATTGTGCAGCAGCAGAACTGTCATCATCGTTTAAAGTTTAAAGAAAAAAAAAAACAGCAAAAAAAGGGGAAAGGTTTCTCTTTGTTGAGGTACTTTGTGTCAAACGTCAAGTCTGCTTTAATCCAATTCTTAGTTCATTGGTCTAGAAAGTCTGTCTCAAAGAATTGAACTCTGGTCTGCCTCAAATCCCAGGTCTCTGTTCGGTTCAACTGAAGCAAACTATAATGTGTGGCATTCTGGGTAAATGCAGCCTAAACAAACATGTGAGTCTAACGATAGCGCGGGGAAACGGCTTGTGGTTTTGTACCAAAGAGAAGCAAAATCCTACAACTGCTAAAATCTAATGCCACTCCATTTTTGTTTACATTTTGTGAAGAACTAAGTTTCACTCAGTGTCTTCTTCAGAGACTTTTTTGTCATTTCCTTCAAAGGTTCTTGGTGCAGTGCCACCACAGGCGAGGGGAGGAACAGGTTTTTCAAACGGTTCGGATCATTTGACACAATGTAGTGTGAAAACAAACAGCACCAGCTGAAAATGTAACAAATATTGCAACTTTGGTCCCGTATTGAATAAAATCTACTGGACTACGAGATATAAAAACACCCTTAAACTTCACTGCATTGGCATGTTTTAAAATATGCTTTTTCATACATAGTTTATATTTCGACCAATGAGCTCGGACATTGATAACTGGATAAAGAAAACTAAAGTAAAGCCAAGTAAATTACCATTGTTATTTCAGATGCTGTTTCAATCCAAACTACTTTGGCTTAACAACGGTAAGTGATTGCATGCTAAATGGGGAATTTTCTTTAATTTCTCCATTTACAGTGGAAACTAGAGATAGAAGATGGAAAGAAGAAGGAAACACTCACCATGTCTGTGTCCGACACCGGCCCAAAACTCGTCACATAGATGTTTGTCCTCACTTCTGTCACGCTCTCTGAGAAAAGAGAAAAAAAACAATAGCACATTGCTATTCAAGTTCAGGTTTTAAAAAATAAAGATTCCTCGCACCACAAATGAATCACATCCAGCTCTGGTTATATTTGCAACAAAATAGTTGTTTGAATACTTATTTGAAAGAATGTATTTTTTTCTTTAGTTTCGTGCTGAAAATGAGTTTGCTGCTAAAACACTGGAACAATATTTAAGTCAGCAATAGGACTATGGATAGCCTTATAATGTATTCTAACAAAAGCAAAGAGTTTACCGTAAATAAAAAATTGGTCATATTATAATATTCACAAATCATTGTAATGCCTCAGGTAGTCGGCAAAAACAAACTTTCAAATCTTTAGTATTATTAACTTATAATTGATCTAAAGTAATAAGGATCTCAAAACCTTCCAATAAATGAAACCAACAAAACGGTCTATCAAATAGCTTCTATTTCAAGATGAAAGAATAGTTCATTAAAATTATAAAGATATTTCACAAGCTTTTACATATCTGCTGGTGAAGTTACAGACAAAAGTCTGTGAGAAAAGAAAAATCTCCTTCATCTCTCCAAGACAACTGGACCCACTATGTTTACTTCCTGGTTACTCGGTAAGATTGATGAGCGTTTGTGTCTGACTGTATCCTGGTTGATCCTCAGCCTTAGACGCGATTTTTGCGCTTTTCTTCTTTTGGTACTGGAAACAAGAGTGTTCAGATCCAGAGATCTCTGTAAATAGCACTTAAAAACATTGCACTATTTTTAAGCAATAATCCGGGGCCTTAACAGACTTTGACTTATGTATGTAATATTGGCTCACACGGTGCAGAAAGGCAAAGGAAGGCTGTGCAAAGCCTACTGAGTTATCAGTGTAAGTATGCTGTGTGAATACTTTGGGTATTTCTCTGCAGCTTAATCCATGGATTCAAAGTGTCTTTGTTCCTAATCTTGTCTGATCCACATCTTTCTTGTTAAACTACACACTGCAAGTTTCGGAACATAATGTTGGCTTAAGAGTATCGCAGATTTGCTCGAATGGATCCTCCAGTGGTCCTAAACAGCATTGGTTATAACAATCCCAAGACTTGGCAGAGAATGGTTTATATACAGTATATATATATATATATATATATATATATATATATATATATATATATATATATATATATATATATATATATATATATACACTGACCTCAATTCTGATGCAAGATGTTGCTTTGAGCAACTTCTCAGGCTGCTGCTGAGTAAAACGACCATTTGTTTGACTGAAGCTCATCCACCAAAGCATAGAAAAAAACAAAAAACAACCTGCTCTGGGCTACGCTGGAGTTGATGTCTTTGGAAAGAAGACATCCCTTTTGACCCAAATTAATTTGAGCTAGCTTGCCCCAAAAACATTTAGCAATACCTAAGGGACTGGTGATTCAGGAAGCGAATGCAGCTGCTCGGCATCCAGCATATGTCAGTGTGTCCTCTTTGTTCCAAGCACTTCGCACATCTTTTCACTCATGTTATCCACATTAGAATCTGACTGGAGGACTTTTTCTCTGTCTTGCAGTCACTTTTTAAGTTTTTTTTTAAAGCCATAATAGCGCTATTTCATGTTGTGTTAACACAGTATCCTGCGAAAGTATTCACACCCACACAACGTTTTTCGCTTAATTTATCTGGTTAGGGTTAAATACTGCACAGTGGCACATTTGATAGCACAGTTGCTTTTCTGCATGGATTTTCCATTTATTTGTTGTAAAAGAATTTCAAAGACGAATATTTTGTTGCATCCACTACCCAGTTACATTTTACTTTGCGTGTTCCTTTATTTACAGCATAATCCATTGAGTATTACAAACATGAAAATGTTCTAGGTGCTTCTGCAAAGTACAGTGAATTTATGTGCTGGTGAAACCAAAAAGTAACATGGACATCACAATGCATCAGCACACGACTAAAAGAACACTGTACTCACTGTGAAGTATGGTGGTGGCACTGTCATGCTGCGGTCACTTTTCTATAGATGGCACTAATGTATTTGCTAAAATGGATTAAATCTTTAGCAGATTTAAACATAATTCGGTTTTGCCTCAACTTTCATGTCTCTGTAATTAAAAAAAAACAAAAAAACAGCTGAAATTTAAATTATTTTTTAATTTTCATCACTCTGACTCCACATCTATGTAAAGAGATTCATCACCAAAAGAAAAATTCAGCTCAGAATTAAATCTGACTGAATGTCTTTTATAGAACAAATGCTCTCACAAGCAGAATTTTATACCCGCTGTAAATGACCCAGTAGTGAGGGACGTTTTCTGAACATTTAATAATTCCTCTAAACGCAGCATTAAGTAGGGCATGCGATAAGAATCATGGCAGTCAAAAATATGCCCTCTTCAGTGTGGGCTGAATCAGCTCCTCTGGGGCAATCATGCCAAGCAGACTCTTGGGCCACTGGCGAGACAAATTGCTGTTCCCAGTGGAGCAGCAACAACTAGAGATAGATGAGCCCTTTCTCCAGAAGTGAATGGATCCTCAGCTCTAGCTGTGTCCCAGATCTGAGCGACCACCCACAGGTAAGTCTCTAATCCTTTAGCAAAGGGCCCCACTGTGAGAAAAGATCCACTGCCACATTAATCATTTCTGCAGCACAAATGGCTCTTCCAAATATGTGATTATCGCAACACAAAGTCAGCAGTTTGCATGGCAGGTTTAGGCATTAGCAGAACAAGTCGCCCTCTTTCTGTTCCTGCCGCGGCCGGGCAGCTGAACAACAGATGGAGACGCTCCTGAAAACTAAATGAGATTGCGTTTTCTAGTTGTTGTTTTTTTTTTTGAAGATTCTACGACAGACATAAACTCTGGACAGCAACTAAAGTAATCTGTAGCTATTCTTTCTTTCGTTTCAGACAAAAGCTAATTTAAATTATGTGTGGGCATCCTCGCAGAGAAATATCACTAGTAGATACATAAGCAATGGTTTTAACTGGAGAAAAAGATTCATTTATGCTATTTTGGTTGAAAATGAGTTTTTAAGTATCAACTTCCCTTAAAACACGAAGCACGAATAAAAGTAAGAGTGAATATTCAATCACACGTGGTAAGAATATGTAAAAATTTGAAGTCTTTAATATAAGTACAATTATTTAGTGGGAAAAAGAAATGATTGTTTTCTGTCAGTGAGATTATAATTGGTGACCTTAACATTTACTGTGAAATAAATACCAAAACAAAATCTGTTCTTAAATATTACGTCTTTTTAAATTTTTTTTATTCTAGGAAATCCAATGAATACATGTACTAAACAAAAGGTTGAATTTCCTTTTTTATTTTTAGGTGTTTCCCATGGGTGCCGACAAATGTGGCAGACACTTGTTGACTCCAGAAAGAAGAATAAAATGACTTTAATAGGCAGGAAAAACAACATTGGCCTTAATATTTGTAGATTTGTTCCCTTAACTCTGCTTATTTCCAAACAACACATCAGGTGAGAACAGATCATTCACATAATTCTAGTGAGAAATGGTAATGACCAGCATGTTCACAGAGACCAGGTTATCCAGCCTGGTGACTGTAAACCCCCCAGGAAGGTTTTAGGCTTGAGTAACAAGCAATAGAGCAGAAATGGACATTCCAGCTTGCTGGTCGAGAAATAATGAAGCCCTCTTGATGAGCATGTGGGCTCACTGTTATGCAGTGTGTTGTCCCTGGAGGGATGAATATTTGGATCAAATGGCCTTAATTGGCGGGATTTTCACTGACATATATGCTTATTTGCCATTTGGGTGCGATTGAAGAAAGACTTTCACCCAGAGGGAAATAAATTTCCATAGCGGAGCCGCACAGAGTGACCTGACTTCATCATGGGCCGGCGAGTCGTCTCTCCCAGCTAAAGCGCCCCGGATAGAGGGAGATTGATGGGAAACAAAAAAAAAAACAAAATAAGAAAAAGACTAAACTGTATTTTTGTTGTTGTGGTACAACCAAAAATTAAATGGATCTTTATGGAAGACAGAAGTTAAATGTTTCAACGTACATTTGGGGAAAAACTGACACCGAGCATCACCCTCAATATGCCATACCAACGGGAAACATAGTAGTGGCAGTATCATGCTGTGGTGGATGTTCTTCTTTAGCAGGGTCAGAGAAGCTTGGCGAGAACAAAATATAGGATGAAACTGAAAACATAAGAATCCAGACTTAGTAAGACGACCGACCGTGCAACCAGAGCTCTAAGGGAATTGGTTTAGAGCAAAGCATATTTATGTTTTATAATGGTCTAGTTAAAGTCCAGAGCAGAATTTATTTCAGAATGTGTACAAATGCATGCCATACCACGGTCGACCCACGGCTTAGGCAGTATAAACAAATGTTAAAGGTGTCATAAAAAGGGGGAAAAAACCCCGCAAAACTTTAAAACAAGAAACTAATCGATAATGATATGATTTCCTAATACGAAGTCTGCTGCACCAATTCAAACAAATATTCTATACTCCATCTAAAATGAATCAAACTTTGCTTAGCTCTGAAACTCCACATTTTCATGACAGTAAACACACACACAGCGTCCTCCATGGCCAAGGCGACACATTTTGTTTGCATTGGGCTGCAACTGTGCCAAAACATTTACAGAATGAAAAAATAAATAAGTTAAAAAAATTGCCTTCAGTGCAGCATTCAGTGCACCAACGTTGCTTGCCGTTGTAGTTTATTACATCGCTTTCATGCCAGTGCCATTTGCTGTCTTCCTAGGCTGAGCCAAATTTTCCTTCTTCCAAAAATATTGGATCCAGAATCAGAAATGCTTTGATGCAAGTTCTGTTGATTTTTCACTGCATTTTTTTAAACAGTGGCAATATTGTGAATATTACATAATGCTGCAAAACCTACCAGAGAATAAGAAATAGAATCACGCAAAATTTTGCAAAGGATGCCAAAGTAGCTGCTCTGTTAAATAAAGAATTATTTAGTATTATTTGATTACAATATTATACTAGTATTTTAGATTATATGCTGTCTGAATTTTACTATGCTATTTTGATTTGCTTAATTTACCAGTTGTGATTAATAAAGAGCAATGAGCCTAAACATACAGCTGTAACGCTCACTATGTGAAATCCATGCGTGCTAAACTGGATTTTGCAGCGGCATCATTCTTTTAAACATGGCACTACATTCATGAAAAATTATAAAAAGGGTTGTGACAATTTTGTGGGGGATTTGTGTAAACAATCACACTATAGAGGTACAAACCAGCACAAATAAACACACATTTCCAGGGATATAAAAATAGATGCGTCATAGAACATTTTTCTCGCTGTAACACAGACAGACGGTGTGGTGAAAATTAAAAGTCCTGTTTGGACTCTGCATGTGCCTACATACAGCATGGGAGGTCACGCTGAAGCCGCCTGAGGCTTTAAAGTACCTTCAAACCTATATTACCTTCGTAAGCTTTGCCAAGCTCGGCTGCGGTATCTGCTGACTGCGTCCGAGCAAGAGCAACACGCCAACCTCAACTTACTTCCTCTTGTTTTAAGGACATTTCACATGCAACTGACCTTGAGAGTCCAACCACTCCCCCCTCTCCCTCCTGTTGCCACTGCAACTGATTTTTTATTAATGAAATGAAAGGAATTAAATTAGAAAAGATCTAAATCACGGGTGTCCAAAGTGCGGCCCGGGGGCCATTTGCCGACCCCGGACTGATTTTGTGCGTCCCCTAATTTTGCAAATTTAGTCCTGGTGGGTGATGCTGATGCAAACTAACCACACAGTTTTGCATTCTTTTGCAAGAACAAAGTGACTTCTTAATTATTTATTTATTTTTTTGCCATTTTCTTTCAATAAACACTTGAAAAATATTTCTTTTACTAGGACAAACCCACAAAACTCTTTGTATTTGCTCTACAGTAGTTTACACATCTCTTTCTGCAAAAAAAAAATCTAACAACTTTATTTGTTTAGTAAAACTATTTAGGGTTGAAATTATTAATCATATTAATTCTGATGAAACAATTATTGAAGTCATCGTCAGCTAATCTAGTAGTCGATTAATCATTAACTTGAGCATAGATTCTCCATAAAAGGCCATTTCCTGAAGGAACACAAAAACTCAAATACTATTAGACCAAAAATGCACAAAATATATACAAACTTTGCATTTAATTCCTTATTTTTAAAAGGAATTAAATTATTTGCTTATATGTATCATATAATATTTTCTAATATTTTATGAGAAGGCCAAAGAGTTTAATTAAAAAATCCGCAGAATGTGCCAGGTTTGTTTTTAAACGATTAATTGATTAATCATCAAAATAAACAATAGATTAATTGATCATCAAAATAATTGTTGGTTGTAGCCTTAAACTACTACATTGTTGAGTAGATAAAACAATATGACGTTAGTTTGAATACATTTTTACTAAAGAAATATTCCTTTCTTTTTGCCCCACGAGTCCATTTGACTTGACATTTTTAGTCCAAGTGCCAAAAAATTTAGACCCAGCGAAGAACAGCAACTTTAAAGCCCCCCTACAGTGCATTTACATACGTCGCTAATATTCTTTAGGAGAGCAATAAATGAAGAGTAACATCTCAGACACCACAAATGAATATGCACCACCTCTTATAATGCCTGACAAGTGTGTTTGTGCACCACGTTATCTTCATTCTTGTTTCTCAGTCTGAAGCCGTCAACATCATGGCTGAAAACGCTCTGTGTGTGATTTATCTAACAAATATCATGGGTTACCTCCGAGCCCAGGACGTAGCCTGTTGTCGTATCCATCCAACAGCCTGTCGAGGATCCGGGTGAAAATGGTAATGTTGTCTTTGCTGTCATCAGGCAGCGGCTCTCTGTGTCCAACGACTGCCCTGCTTGGGAGACAGAAAAGACAAAGGTGGAGTCACAAAAGTGAAGCAATAAAAGACGTAACAATTATCAACGAGGACAGATATCTGGAGCCTTAGTCTTTAGTTTGATGGGAAGCCTGCTGCCTGCCTCAGCCGTGAGCTACTCCGTTTTCTCACAGCGCGGCTTTCTGTTTCGAGGCCGCGCAGATTATAGAAACAAACGGCATCTATTTATTCACATATTCTGGGTAGAGATCGGTCAGTTTGTTAAGGATGTTTTTGTACGTCGCTGAGATTATTTTAGATCAACGACACTTTCCCTCCAGCGTTAATCAATATTAGATTATCGTTGCCTTTTTGTTTTTGTAATGTTTTCACATGGCTGGCATTGTAATATTGTCAAAACGCAGAACTCGTGGTGAGGAAATGCTTCATAAAAAAAGAAAATCAAGACAGTTTTTTCATTAGAATATGTTTCATCCTGTTGTAGATCTAATCGTGTATTTAGTGTTATTTTCCAAGGAGAAGGTGAAGCGGTTTTTAATTTTCTTTTTACTTTAACCATCTCATTGCTTCCCTTTCCAAGCTGAAGATAAGCATCTCCACTACATTCACTTTCATACCTCTCTTGTTTTGGACCTGATGTTTTCTAGGGTGAAATGTGGATGTCTTCCAGGTGACGTTTCATACCGGACCTGCTTCCAATCGGCACCTGTCAGGTTCAGGGTGATCCAACTCCAGGCCTCAAGAGCAAACACTCTGCTTATTTTAGGAGCGCCTCCGGTCCAACAAAGCAAATTCAAATGATTCATGTAGTTGGATCAGAACTAAAGTACACTGAAATCGGGGGTATTGCAACTTTTTCAGAAAATAATGTGCGGTTAAAATAAGTAATTTCCTGTAAGATTTAACAATAAACTGATACACGATGCTTTAAGTACACAGGTGTGAAATTGTTTCTTCGTAGGTACCAAACAGATTTAGGACACAATGAAATGAAAAGGTAAAGCCATGGCATTTAGCAGTGCTGGTGTGGCGTTCGCTGTGATTTCCAGTGTTGGCTTCCACCTGCACATCTTGGCAAAAAATAAAAAAATAAACCATTCAATTTTAGTCTCAACCTGTGAAAACTTTCAGTAGCAATTCTTCTCGCCACTCATTCTATCACAGCTAGAAGAGTGATGGTTTGTGCATGACGGTTCTATCGACACCCAGGACTTCTTACGGATTTTATTTTATTTTTTTCCAAATCACGGCTTTCCTTCCTGGCACTCTTCCATAACAAAGTCCAGGTGCAAGCAGTGCTTTCATTAGCAAATCCTTCACATGCCATAAACCACTCTTATTAATTTATATCGCACCAAATCTCCAGCAGAACAATAATGAGTTGAAATGAAAAGGCGAGTATAATGTAGGTGGAACACTGATGACTTAATGAGTACCATCTTTAATTAAAGCAAAATGCCCCAAGGAGCTGACCTATAATATCCCAGTAATCCTCGTGGAGAACAGCTCGATGCGCCGCCGCTCTCTCCCAGACCCGGCCTTACGTCATCTCCTAACGAAGGAGCTTTAAAGGAGTTTAGGAATTGAAGTGTAGCCTATATACGTTTTCTCAGTTCTGCAAAAGTGAACCGCCACTCACAACAAATCTGTCCTTTCCTGTTACGAAGGCTTTCTGTAACTTAACAAGCCCAATAATAACAGTGAGAATCCACCCAAGCCGTAGCCATGCACACACACTGGCTGCTGATCCTATTACTTACAAGCAGCGTCCATTGTAATCAGCTCAGTGTGTTCGAAATGACAACTGTGTGCCTGCGGCGTCCGGGCAAGGACTTCTAAAGCTGATAAACAGTCTTTTTATTGATTGATTGCTAAAAGATATTGACAGACGCAGTGCAAAAACAAACAAACGAACAAAAAAAAAACACGTACCATAATCAAATTTTAAGATTTTAACTTGTCCCCATGTCCCCAAACAGAAGACACACTCACACAAAACTAAACCGGAAACATAAATGACTTGGACAAAGTAGAAATAAGATACAACAAATAAAAATGCATGAAAACAAAAAAGTGCTGGGATGCATCAATCCCAGATTAATGACCAATGTTTGCAGACTTTCCTATAAAGTTATAACCGGTTCTTATTTGTAAGAAGATCCACTACATGTTTGAAAATTAAGTATCCGGGGTGGTGGAGGCAAACAAGCTGTCCAGATGTACGTTGTACCAATCTGTGTTATCAACTGATTTGGGGAACCACCTGATTGCAAGTCCCTTGAGCTTGTGGCATGTTCCCAAACCATGGGGACATTCCATGTTTGGTGCTGATGGACAACTAATCCAATACAAAAGTCAGGTAGAAACCAACCTGAATGAAAGCCAATTCATCTCTGTAAAAAACATGGTTTATAATTTCCTTTTTGGTCAAGTTAAATCAGTAACTCCAACACTTTTTAATGTGTTCATTAAAAGGGACTACTATCACAAAGTCCCCCCAATATGGAGACTTTTTGACAGTATCTTCACCCAGATGGGTGGAGATATTGGGTTTACTATCTCCACCCGGTTAGCATGCAGCTTTAGTAGAATCAAGCGCACCCATCCATTTCACTGCTCAAGCTCAGCAGCCACATTTACAAGGTAACCTGGTTCACCTGTGCTCACACAATGACCTCTCCTCTGACAAAGAACCTCAACTGAAGGCTTCCTCAAAAACACCACGGGTAGGAAATGGACAATTTTCACACTTTACATGATTCAGGTTGAATTCAGAAGACTAAAATAGATTTACTGTTTGATGCAATTTTTTCCCATGTGTTTGAAAACAGATTAGCTGCACTATTTGGAACATAGTTTGTTCATTTATTAATTTAACTTAAAGGTAAATTATAAAATCCTTACTTGTGAAACTAGTTTAGTAGCTAAAGTTAAAATGAACTGATCTGTAATTAATATTTTTCCTGTTTGTAGGTTTTCAACCTACTCATATGAACGATACACGTTGCCTGTTCATTGCTGCTGCTAAGATTCATCTGAAAAAGAAAAGATTAATAAAAAATGTCACTAAGTTGAGCTGTTCCTTTGTCTCTTTGGAGGAAGCAAGCCTTTTTCAAGTTGAGGTGGCTTAAGAGAGTTAAAAGCTTGACACTTTTAAATATTATTTTCAAAATTGTTGTTCCATTTCTGGTTTTGTTTTGAGCTAACAAACTCTTCCTCACTCAGTAACAACTCTCATGCTGAAGGGTGTTTTGCTCAGGGGGCTAAATGGTGCATCTTAAGATTAACACGCTTCATTTTAAATAAGCGATGAGGAAAAACAAGTTGTTGCCATTACAAATGTCTGAATAAAAACCATGATCTCTGGCATATTTCGCATCAGTTTGAGGTAGTGAAGAAAGCAGCAGAGCTGCGATGGAGGCTGTTGGGAGAAAAGCAGCAGGGTGCACAGGCTGCACACCTGCACTAGGTTTGCAGACAAAGCTGACAATTATTTTTGATTGACTTCCTGAAACATGTTTTGTTCAGACGCAGAGCCAAGACGCACCAGTTTTCAAGCTGGAGTTCTGACAAAGAAGCCCAGAGTGCCATTGCTTTGGTATTAAGCTCTTCAGAGCAATGCAGACAGCCGGATGCTGCTGAATCAGGTAGGATTTCACTCTTGCTAGCAGTAATCAGCCGAATATCAGCGACTCCACTTAAAGTAAGCCTTTTAACACCACTTTTATCTCTTTGACCAACGCATTCTACGAAAGTAGCTCAAAAAACTTTGACCGGAAAATGCTTCAGAAATGTCAAGTTAATATCCCACTCGCCATGAATCATGTGTCAAACAAAAGCCTCTCTGACCTCCCAGTCAGCCCCTGTGCAAATTCAAAAATTAATGAGAAACCTTCAGTCCCTGCGAAACCTTTTCAGCTATGCCTGCTCTCCACTAGAATATGCATTTCGGAAAAACAAAACACTCATGTAGTGAGTAGCATCTGCGTGTTTTCACTGGAGTGACACACACACACACGCACACACACGCCTGCACACACGATATTTTCCAGTAGGAACCAGATGTTAAAATTCACAGATGAGTACAGAAAAAAAAAAAAGGGACACTCTCTGAATTGGTCGCCATTTCTGTTTTGGTTTATGCTTCTTCCAGCTGCTAGTTTTACTTTCTTGGTTCTCTTCGAGACGCATCAATTTATTCTGTCTGCAGCTGACATTTTGAAATGTCTGAAAACTGCCAACGAGTACCGGAGAAGACCCAGGTACGCACGTGACCACGGAGGCTCGAGAAAGACGTTTCCTCTGAGGTGATTTGTCTCATTTAATTGACAGGTCTTAGCTCTTATTAAACGTTTTTACGGCTTACGTGTTTTGCATATGAATGGTGTTCATTGTTAATAATTGCTAGGCTCTCTAACTGCACATTCTGCTCTACAGAAGCTATATTGTTAAAACTTAAGAAGTGAATGGTGGGGGATTTGATCATTAGTGATACGCTTGACTGTGGCTGTTAAAGCCCGAGGAAGAAAAGATGGTGAAATCCGCCTGTTTGCTTTTAGCAATACAAAACTGTTTGATGTGGAGCAAAAATAGTGGAAGCCCACAATTTGGTGGATAAAATACAAATCACTGCGAGTTTAATAGACAAACATGTGGAGAGTTAAAACAATGTTAATAAATTGTTAATAAATCCAGTTTTTTTTTTTTATTGCAGTAGCTTTATTTCACACAGAAAAAGTGAGGCAAAATTCAGCAGGGAGAAAATTTCTGCTGTAGAAATAATTAATTTCCAGATCATGCGTCTTGTGTTTGTTTCTCTTCATTTCACACCAAGAGTTATTTGTAGGATCAATGGTCTGGATCTGGGCTTTTCACGCTCCACAGCATGAGAAAGGAGGGAAAAAAAAGGAAAACAAAGTAACTGTGGACCTTTGGTCGACTTCACCAACCAGTTCTTTCATTCAGCCCCTGGTGGCTCCGTTTAAAAGTTAGCTGGAGTGGAGTTGTTTCTTACATCCCAGAATTAGCTGAAAACTTAATATGGAGTTACTAAATTCAGCAGTGAGTTACTTGACATTCATATTGTTTTCATGCTTTTGACGAGGGCTGTTAATTTTACCACTAGGTTCTGTGTTTAGATCTCGATTTGTCTGTTTTACCACTTCTGCATTTGTGGAATGGAACTCCATAGTGAAGTTTGGTTATTTTTTGATAAGTTTGTGTATAAAACTATGTAAGGTACTAAAATGGGACCTTACATAGTCCTTACATAGACCATTTCCTTTGTCCTTTGCTAAGGATCCTTTGTTCTAAGGATCCTTAGCAATTCGGGTAAACTACCCAAGGCCCAATTATTTACTTTTCTGGTGTTTCTGATATCTTTTGAAATGCTAATGCTTGGGGGGGGCGGGGGATTATTTCGGTCATTGGTATAAGTTTGCTTGAATGTAATTATGCAATGTTCATTTATTAAACTATTTTTTGAATATATTTTATTGAATTTAGAGTTTATTGATTTGCCTTTTCATTCCCCATTAGTTATTAATATGAATCTAAAGCAGGTCAACTCCACAACATCAGTCAAATATGAAACATAGGGACACCAAAACGTTTAACGTAACCAAGTTGGGGGACGATTTGTTCCGTAAAGGTGGAGTAGGTCTACCAAATACTGAAGATTCATCCTGGGTTGGATGAGAAAGTTATGGAAGAAGGTTGATTTTTCATTCTTTTGCACCATTTTTGTGTAAATTTAGCCTTAAGTTTATACTGCTATAACACCAAAAGGCCCAATTATCGTACATTTTCAGAAGATTTTTGTTTAATATCAGGGTTTATGACTCAGACTAGTGTCTTACATCATCATCAAGTTCAAAAAGTCTACATTAAAAACAAAATCTTTCAGTTAGATTAATTTCAAGGAGATTGCTAAAGATACCAGTAACTGTGCCATGTCAGCCAATGTTGCAAATTAACTCTGGGCACAAAATTGCCAGTTGCCATAGGTTGAAAACAAGGTTGTAGAGATTTTTCCACACTTACAAAAAAAAGAAGAAAAAAAAAACACTCGAATGAGACATTTGGCAGCAGTGAAACTGTCAATCCAATCCTCAGCTTAGTAAAACACTGATTAATCGTCTGAATAATCTATTTTCTATTTTGAGATGGCTGTCATTGCTCGCTGGTGATTCATGAGGCTGGAAAGTAAAAGAGAAAAAAAGAGATGAATATAGATACATAGGTGCAGGTAGTTTAGTTAGGGTGGAATAATACAAGCCTGCAGCCACCCTCAGCTCTAAATAATTTGCGCTGGCAGCAGCAGCTGTTAAGAGAAAAGCAAACAGATAGTCGACTTCTTTGGCATTTGTGACACAAAAATGACCACTTCCAACAACAGCACGGCCTTAATGAAGCAGGGAATAGTCAATGTTAGCCCGAGGCGGACTTTGATTGAGAGATGATTAAAAACAGATCTGAGTTAAACCTGCAACACACACTCGTTCCCATTCCCTAACACACTGGCGTTGCGCTGGTTTTCAGCTGCATCTCGAAGGCAAATCGCTTTTAGCTCAGCTTCTGCTGTTTGCCAGCAGTGTAATATATATTCAAACATTTAGCCCCCTTAATGTAACAGTTAGGCTTTAATTTTGCATTCAAATGTACAGGTTTGTTATGCGGCAGCAGAAATTAGGCACAATAAACACCTTCACAATCCTCTAACTGTTTAATTAGACAGGATATGTATTAAGTCAGGGATAAATGTCCCAGAGCACAATTATGCAACCTAATAAAGTAAGCCCAAACTTTGCGGGAAATTTCTCCCCTCTGATGAAGACGCAGTGTGAAATGTGATATTACCCTGTGAAAATGAAGTTGCCTAATTAGCTGTATTCTCTCAACATCATGGCTTTAATTCATTATTCCTCGCTTGTTTTACTGAAAGGATCCTGTGCAAATTATTATTAATATTTTTTTTTAGATTTTCGGATCAATATTTAATAGATGGTGTCAAAGGCCCTTTGATCCCGACTTCAACAAACAGCTGCTCCCTGTGCCTTTATGCCGCTGGATGGATTCGGTGATGTCGATTGATGCTGTGGCATGCACTGCGAACAGGAAACGCTAAACCTGTGGCAACAACCGTGTGTGTGGGGGTGTGTGTGTGTGTGTGGTCTGAGGACCCCGGTGGTTAGCGGACCGGGCGTGCTCTGAGTGAGTGGTCTGGCTCTGATCCAGGGTTAGTGCGCTGAACCGATCTGACAGGTGAAGGATTGCAGACTTGGAGGTTGTAGGTAGCGGAGGTCTGTCGGGGCACGCAGGTGCCAACAAGGAGGTGTGGACTGAGCCGGAGGAAAGTGAGCAGTAATGAAAGCTGTTTTGGTGGCAGTGGGAGGCGAGCGTGCTTTTTATGAGCTGACAGCGTGACGGCAAATGGAACTGAGCGAGGAGGGGTAATTATGCAGACGAAAGTTCAAATGCAAATGACTGTTTCATTAAGTAACTGATCGGTCCTGTTACATAAGGGACGTTATGCCATCCGACAACCTGCGTGTTGAATATCTAGTGCCGTTAAGGACAATCTGATTTCACCGCCATATTTTATTTCCAGTTTTTCGCCTGGAGGTAAAGATGATCAAGTGAGATCTTATAGCGAAAAATTGCTGCCAATATGGTGAATAAAGCCTTAATCAACCTGCTGGTCCCATGAAACACCAATATGCTCTTCTAATGGGAAGCATTTCCATGAAAAACATGTTCTCTAAGCAGTTAGGAATATTTAAGTGCTCTGGAAGCAGGAAGGGCTAAAACACAAAGCCGAAGTATTCAAACCCCGTGAGGTTACAACCACAGGCGTCGATGATTTTATGTGAGAAATCAACACAATTTAGTTAATGATTATGATTTTTGGCAAAAATCTGAAAGTGTGGCAGGTATTTGTATTTACTGCTGTCTGAGTGAACGTTTTTATTTGTTTGTTTTTTTTGAACCGGTGAAATACTTTTCAGGCTGCATCTTGGCATATCTGGATACTGCATTTGTTGTTATGCTAATTAACTTAAGCTCAGTCAGATTGGATGAAGATTTCATGTAAACAATTTCAGGTCTTTCCACAAATATTCAATTGAATTTAGCTCTCGACTTTGACTAGGCCATTGTGTCATTTCATCAAAGCTCTGACTTTTAGTGTCGTTTCTTTCAGGAATGTCCTGAATTCACCTTCATCTTTCTTTCCATGAACTCGCACCAGTTTAATCACCAACACTGAAATGTTAACTAAGAAACACAAGAGAAGATTCAAACTGAACAACTTTGGGGATTACCTTTTACCCAAACAACTCAAAATGGCTGCTTGAGGAACCAGCCTGGTCTCCTTTACCTCATCTGAGGTGAAATTACAACATGAGGAAGAATCCTGAAATCCCACCACTGCTAACGACCCCGATCATGCAGTAAAACGCTCAAATGGAAGTGACACACCGATCTGAGTTTTCACATTTAGACACTTGTTGGTTCCTACTCTAAAGCGGTTCGTTACATAGGAACCGCTTTATTTACTCAAGTAAAAAAAACAAAAACTTTCCATATTCCCAACATCTAAATCCCACAAAGGAGAAGAAGCCAGAAACCGGGGAATTTCTAGCATTCTGTTGATTAGATGGTAAATTTGGAACTTGTATTTATTCATTAGGTAACCTTTGCATCGCAACTAATCTTCTTTATACCAGATCCTCCCACTCGCCGCTTGAAAATTCCTCCAACAATATATTGATAATGCTGTGCAGCGGGGCGTTATGCGGCGGATTGTTTCCTACCAGAGGATGCCTTGTATCGTTCACAGGCATTACAATGTGACTGATTTTTCCTTGTGAGCCTCTTTGTTCTGTCTTCCACTTGTCTGTTTGGGGCAGATAATGTGCACAGGAGTGAAGCCGGAGCGAGCGGGTGGAGGCGATGGGGAGACGGCGGGGGTTAACTGTTAGCAGAAAATCTCCCAGAAGGCGTTCCTCAGTCAAAAAAAAAAAAATTCCCGTGTCTTTCTTCTGCTTTGATAGATGTGTTCAGCAGGACCTGCTCTGGATTGAGAATCTGTGGAAACATCAGCGGTGAGAGGATTGATGCAGGAGTTGGTTTCAGCAGAAATGGGTTTCGCATTTCCTCCCTAAGGACGAACTGTTACAACTCTTTGCGGTTTTCTCCTCTACGCTGGGCGCGACATGGATTGGCTTTGCTTTTATTCCCAATCGTTTGACAAATCAATGCTTTATTTTGTTTTTGGTAATTAAAAACACTAGCATTTTATTCACAAGGGACAGGTATTGATCTACTTTGTAGCAGGACTGTGCGATATGCCTTAAAAATAAAATCTGATATGTTTTAAGCTAGATGCATCATTTTCTTTTCTTA
The DNA here is from genome assembly GCF_002775205.1 of Xiphophorus maculatus. Classification (NCBI taxonomy): domain Eukaryota; kingdom Metazoa; phylum Chordata; class Actinopteri; order Cyprinodontiformes; family Poeciliidae; genus Xiphophorus; species Xiphophorus maculatus. The sequence continues at coordinate 23,944,686 of NC_036453.1, read as the reverse complement.
AAAAGAATTTAAAAAATCACATAAAATATTTTACAAAAATGTTTTTTTTTTTTTTTTTTTTTTAAAAGTATTTTAATCATCCCTTCTGTAGGGTTATACAACAGAGAATTAGGGTCAGGCTACGAGAATTTCTGTTTAATTACGACAATATAGTAAGAATATTGGCCTTAAAAAAAAGATGCAATGTGACCAGAAAAAAGAAATTAAAATGAGCAGAAAAAAGTTTAATCAGGAACTGATGTGAGCAACTCACTTCATATGGTTCTTTCCTCAAAATAGAAAATTGTTTACACAATCATTTGAAATTCCTGCATTGCATGAAGCCACATAAAGTTGATCTGAATCCAAAGTTAAAATAAGAAGAAGCTGCAGAGAATGCTTGCTGACATAACTCTGAATTATGAAAACCATAGGAGTGAATTGGTAAAAAAAAAAAAAAAAAAAAACAAATTTCCAAAAAATGTAATCTTAAAACACCAAAATTTGATTATTCCATAAAGTTTATGGAATAAACTTAGGCCAGGGTTTGTAATTTAGGCCAGGGTTTGTAATTTTTAAATTTTTTACATTTTTTGGTTTTAATCTGTGAAAATACTCATAGTGAACATAGCAGTAAGCTTATGCAGGCATTTTGTTGGAACCATCACAAAAGGAACATTTCAAAATAAGAGCCCCACAGCATGTGAGGTTATGCAGATTAGTTGCTCTGAACTGCTGCATGACCTTTGGGTAATAACTTGACTCATTCTGACTCAGAGGAGCAAATCGGGCCGATGCACATGTAACATTTTCACTGGAGCAGAGATTTCCATGGGATGATAAATATTTATCACTGCAGCTCTGTTAAAAAGATAGGTTCTGTTTCCCTGCGGCAGGTCGATCTCACACCTAGCTGAGCCCCACAGCTCAGAATCTGGGTCTGAATGCCAGTGACCCAGATTCAGTTCAATAAGGTAACATTTTTTCAGGCACACATTTTTTTTTTTTGATACAAAGTCGTCCGTTTTAAACTCTCTGTGCTGACTCTGACTGTACTCAATTAGATTGCAATTAGTTTGAGTTTGAATGCAGGAAAGTGGAATCAATAGGCTTGACTTGTAATTATATAACTTCATAAAAGTCTAAATGTGACTGTTATCTGTTCAAAAATTTTTTTTTTGAGTGAACTTGATTGAAACTTACATGCATACCAGATTATTGTGTTTTGGATGCAAGTTACTGTTTACTTTTTTCTGTAGTCTTCTCAGAAGACTTTATTTGTAAATCCGTCTCTTTCAATAGTTTCACACTTCGTCAAATTACAGATTGAAGCAGAAATGTTCAAGTGACATCACAGGTTTTTAACTGGCTGGAATTTGACTGGTCCATTGTAACACTTGGAAGTTCTAGTTGTGCGTTTAGGATGGATTAGACGGACGTCTGTTGAATGTCAAAACCTTGGCATATTGTTTTATTACTCAACTGTGCTTTAAACTTCTCCACAACTTTTTACCTGACCTGATATCTGCTGTTCCTTGGACTTCACGATGTTCACTAATGTTCTCAAATAAATATTTGTTTAATGTTATTTGGGGAGCAACTCATTAAAATGCCTGTTAGTCTTTACAGATCCGTATTTGTGAAGGTGCACATCGATCCATGCATCCTGTCAGAACCTGAGACATTCCCTTGTTAACGCTGCTGGAACGTTTCCAGTTTCATATCTGGCTCTCTTCATAAGGCAAGCACCCGAGGGACATTTTTAGTGAATCTTTAAACCACCTTCCACTGTATACACTCTGCAGTGTTTACACACTACATGCCAAGTTAGGTTATTATTTGCCTTCTGGGAAAAAAAAAAAAAAAAAAAAGTCCTCTGAAGTTATGAACCTGAAAGAGTTCATAACTTCATAGAGCGCAGAAAATTTAAGATGCAGCTTTTGCTTGGATGAGAGGAATGCTCTGGCAATTTTAGCCCGGGGAAAGATTATCAATAGTTGTTTGGTAATCGTCACGACGACGTCCAACAGTTCTTTCCAGGAATCTGTTTTAAAACACTTCCAGATCAAACACGAAGCCGGCGCCACTTCAGGGCTCGCCTCACTCATTGATTACCATTAGTTGCAGCGGTTCAGCCAGTTCAGTAGCTGCTGCTCGGTACCTCACACTAAAGAAAAATTACCTTATCTAACAGTTTGTGGAAGCTGGTTCAATAGTTGCTTGTAAAACACCGCAGTCTGAGGTTTAAACATAGATTTTAAACATAGATTCACCTGCAGTGCGAAACAGAACATTTTGCAAAGTTTTTTTGTTTTGTTTCTAGAGCAGATCTTGGTACGCTTGAAGTAAGATAAAACTAACTTATAAATATCTTTTAGAAAGATATAGGAGTATGGCTTTAATTAATTGTTATTCATTATTGATTTACAAGTATTAGTTCTACTGTCAATGTTTTTTCACTTGTTGAAAAAATAGTGAAAATTAGTGAAAAGATTCACTGAGTTCCACACAGTGGAAGTAATACTTTTTCATTAACTTAAAAGTGTTATTTGTAAGTTCATTTGGCCACATTTCAAGTGTACTAAGATATTTGCTCTAGAAATTAAACAGAAATTCTTAATTTTGTGTTTGTGCTGCGTGAAACGTTGTGCCATTTCAGTCGTCCGACTATGGAATGAGGCAAAAATTTATGTAATTAATGACGAGACATTTTCAGGATGTTTCCAACTTGCCTGGTAAAACTCTTCGTAGCTCCATGCCTCTTAACATATTCCGTGTTTTCATCCCACACACAATCTCCATTCCCCCAGTCCGTTGCAGCAAAAGCTTCTGCCTTTCTTGATCTGTGAATTTAACAATTTTCGCCTGCCTTGTTGTCCTTGATCTTAAAGCAGCTTTAATTCACTGCCATGACAACCAAGGTCAGAGAGGGGGCAGACAGATGCCTTGCTTGTCTCTCTTTTTTTTTTTTTTCCCCCACTGCAGCTGACCAGTCGTTGAGACTATGTGATCATTTTAAGAGTTTCTTCTTTTTTCTTCTAAAATGAATGAGTGGTTGTGAGGAGTTGGCTGCCATGTCTGTTGCGTCAAGGTTTTAACCAGCTGGGCTCTGCGTGTCATTCCACAGCTTGGCGTTACTGCAATCAATTAATCTTGTGGATAAAAAATAAACTTGAAAAGCAGTGGAAGAGGACTTATTACATGAGAATTTTTATCTTGAAGTGCCTCCATGCTCCATTAGGACTCTCCCTGCAGCAGCAGCAAATGATATTGAACACGAGGCCTGATTTAAAATGTGTGATATCAACAATTGTGACATCAGCCTGGTTTCGGGGTGTACTCAGAGGTAAACTACGACTCTCGGTGTCACATGCGGCCCCCTATATCTATGGGGATTACAAAAAAAACCCTCCATCAGCTGAAGCGAAGGTATCATTTATAACCCTAAGCACGCTCCACAGAGCAGCTTCACAGCCGTAAAAACCCGACTCTTCAAATGATGCGGTCGTTTTTCATGGCGGACAGAATCACCAGCCTATTTCCAATTGTGACTGCTTCCGTACAAGGCTAAAGAAAGCGAGATTAAAATCGGCTGCTGGCGGCGTTTGAATGTTTTCCACATTCAAAGTCTAATTATGCCACTGGAATTATGGCAGCATTTCTTATTTTTCTTTCAACAGATGTAGAGGGAAATCAAGTGACATCTAAGGGGTCAGACTGAACCATGACGAAACATCCTGTTGCAGTTTCGCTCATTAATCCTTGCTACACAGGTGACATACAACACTCCATGTAATTTCCAACCATGGAATGGGTCCATATTTCTTGTTACTCTGCTTGAATTGCTTTGATTTAGAGATGCCGTGGGTGAGGGCGGCATGCTGCACATTTTACAACCAACCTCTGTTTTCTCCCCATCTGGCTGAGAAGTGGTGGATTCTCTGTGAAAATATTGGAGCCCATCCTTCTCGCATCCTGACATCAGTGTTATCCTTTCCTTCCTCCGCCGTCTCAGTAACACATGTTTTCTCTCCTCACTCTGCTTTCAAGATGATTTCTCTCACTGCTTCATTTTCTTTTTTCGGCTGACTGCAGCAGAAACGAATATTTCCCATCTGTAAAGCAAAGTGAATGTTACTCATACTGGTGGACCTGTGCATATTGCTATCTGAAATGGCCTCCAATAATATGAATTGGTCCATTGGTAAAGTTGTTTTAAAGTATTTTGGATGGTCGCCTTTCCAGAAAAAAAAGCATGACGCAGCACGTTACGGCAGGAATCTGTGCTATAATTAGGCAAGGGCGAGTAGGAGACTCCCTCTTTATGATGCCCTCAAGTAAAAATGGCACATTTTCAAATGGTACTGCAGAAACATGATGGAACGCAGTTTATTTCTAACAGCAATGTAACATTTACTCATACTGCTGCTGAACATACATGGGAAGAACTTGGAAACTCCATATAGAAACCAATTGTGACACCATGCTGCCCTTATCCCACCTAAAACATATTTACTATTTGAATGGGAATAAAAGCCACTTTTCAGTGCATGTAGATGTGAACGCCACCCACTGTAAAACGTTCGAGTCACATTTAGCCGATATTTTCTACTCTTTAAGTCAAATCAATTTAGCGAGTTTTAGATTTTTAACCCAAATGTGAGTTTGTGAAAGATAAACCTACAGTAGTAAGCCTTTTTAGCTTTTTATTAATTTTGTCAAACCTCCAAGCATTGAATAAACTGGAGTTTTTATGTTGGCACTAAAGGTGAAAGAAGAAAGACAGGAGTCGGAGCTATTTCCCAGAATGCTTAGCGGCATGTTTTTGTATCCTGTGTTGCACTGTGAGTGACATGGAAGTGTTTTACATTAATATGACTCTTATGTTACGGCAAATGTTTATTTTAATCCAGTTCTCAGTATGCAAATGAGAACTGTTCACCTAAAATGTTTTTGAGCTGAATTTATTACCAGATTGGCCATTTTGTTCATTTTGAAACAAGAAATTGAAGTAAAAAAAGTAGTTATTTTAACTTGGTAATAGAGAAATGTGTGCTCTTTAACAAGGTGAGGGCTTTCTTCTCTCTTGCATATTGTGAGATAATTTGGTTTAAATTGCAGCATTGAGTTAAAACTCACAATTCAAGATTAATGAACTGAAAAAACAATGTTCAGACAACTTATCTCTTGTTGTTAAATCGAATTCATGAACCTTAATTTGTGAGTTAAAACCAAAACAATTTTCTTGTTAACTTAAATAGCATTTTCAAGTTAAACCACCTTTAAATGTTTTAAGGTGCTGATTTGAAGAATTATTCACTATAAAAGTTAGAATTACAAGTAATGTCTAAGATTTAGTCTCTTATTTTGATTGTGATAAACAGGCTTAAGCAAAAGTAGAGAAGAAGTAAATTTTTCCATGTAAACATACAGACTCAATCCTGACTAAATCTGACAGGGATATGAATTTTTTTTTAGTTTGATTATGTCTGTATACATACTTGGGAAAGTTATTTTTCTAGTAATTAACTCAAACAAGTTAACAAATATTGATTGGGACTCATTAGGTAAGACACTGACTCCCCGGTTTCCTCGATGTTGCACGCATAGGAATGTGAATGTGTGTGCTTTTGTGTTCGAATGGCTGAATGCGAGTTGCATTGTAAAAACGGTCAATGAAACCAGAAAAAAAGAAAACCTATCAATCCAATCCATTTGAAACAGGCAGCTTGTTTATCCCTATAAAAGAGTTTACTGTCACATTTGAAAGTCACAAGAGCCGAAACGAGATTAATAAACCAGATGAATGTCATTGATTCATCAGTGTATTATCCTCCTGGAGCACTTGGCATCAGGCTGCAAATTTTACAGCAACTGTTGGCAGAGGTGGTGAAGAAGGATGTGGAGTGGACTCTTTTATTCCTTCCAGTATTTCGCCTCCTTTATGGTAACGCCTGCTCTTGCGACACATTCCTAAAATCACATCCATTCATCCAAAGCATAGGTTCATGTTGGTCATTGGCAACACATAAGTCTTTAATTTGTCAGGTATTTAAAGCAATCATCAAGAAAAATAAACCTTTCACCTTTATGAGAAAGTTTGAGATGGTTAAAAAAAATCAAAAGCACAAAAAGGACCTTTCTCTAAATATTCAATTTATTTTCCAGTCATTTAAAAGAGTGATCCAGTTTTTAGGTTTCCTCTCAGGTTGGCAGCGTTGAGGTGGTGGGTGGCATAATGACTGACTAATTTTTACTCCGTCGCTCCGTCTCCTGCGCTCAACACAGGAAGCGGAGGACAGAAATTAACACTAACAAGTGACAGCAGACGCTCTGACGCTGCGCTCGGATGCAACAAGGGCACCCTGAATGGATGGTTGCATAAAACATATTACTTTTGCTTTATGACATAGTAAAAGGTTCAGAAATGCCAATTAAAATCCTAAGTTTGTCCTGCTGGAATAACGACCCCTGCAAGGAATTTCAATTATGATCACCACTGACAAACGGTGGTGATAGGCTGAAGGTTCACAACTGATATACAAGTACAGCAACTAAAACAAAAAAAAGAAAAGAATTATGAGAAAGCTAAATCTTTTGTCTTTCAGTCAGTAATGACTTCTACAGTGAAGAGTGTTGTGAGCTTGACATGAATGGTGATTTCACTACTTGGAAAAACAGTCATGACATTTAGTTTCCAACCAGTCAGTCAAAATAAAAATTTTCCTGATTCTGGTCACTTTCTACCCTTTCTAAACATCTCTAATACACAATTTATATGTATTCTGGCAACCACAGAATTTCATCGTATAAATATGGATTTTATTGTATTTATATGGTAAAATACCAGCAGCTACAACTGCTGATATTTTACTGTAAATTATATATATATATATTTTTTTTTGTTTGTTTGTTTTACAGTGTACATAAGATGCAGTCACTTTCAGACAGACTTTTGCATATTTCTATGAAAAAAAAAACAAATTTTTTTGAAGAAAGAGCCTTTTGACAGCAGCATGTACAGGTCAGAATGAAGCCTTCTTTGTTCCTAATGGGAGTCGATACATTTCCAGTATATAAAGTGAGCCTGTCACTTTGAAAATCAAACTAACGTCAAAATAAAGTGACTCCAGCTTTTATATATCGGTTCTGCTGGATTCTTTCCTGCATGTACGGCAGTTTGAAACAAACCTTTCCTCAGTTTAAAATCATAATTGAGCTAATATGACATGACAAAACTGGATTGCACCTGATCGAACTGGCAGGGTAATGTTTTAGAGCAAATGTTTAGGGACCTGAATATCACTGACTGTTTTGAATATATAAACACTCGGTTTCATCTGTGGCTGCAATACTTTGGACACAAAAAACAACAACAACATTGTGAGAAGCTGTTAATTGATCGGTGAAGCCGTAATAAAAGATGAAACTCACTCCAATTATAATTCACTTAGTGCTGGTTCAGCAAACACTGCACTGAGATGTATTATCTGTCTAAGTACGATCTTTTTAGATTTGATTTTTCCCAGTTTGTTTGTTTTTATTTTTTTTACTAACTTACTAACACTAAAGATACAAAATACATCCTATAAAAACATTAGAAAGGTGCTCTGCATTTCAAAACAAGCTGATCATGAAACGATTCAGCTAAACTTTTTTTATTGTCAACAGTTTGAGTGAGCCCACATGATATTTCTAGAGACACTGATGGGTTTAGGGATCCTAATCTGCACTGAATAGCTTTCTTGTCTTAAGCTTCCCCACATCTGACTAGTTCAGAGGGATTTGGGGGTGGATGTTTCTGCTGGGGGACGGATACAGATGGATTGCAGTGGTTGTCTCATATGTTGCGCTTTCATGGGAGGTGACTCAGAGCCCGCACAGATCCTGCACACCTTATGTTAGATCAACAAAAACAGAATTTGCAGCAGAGGCTTTATTGCCCGACTGTCAAGTGCAGGAATTCATAAACGCGTCAAATAAATGTTCAGCACCGGCTTTTGCTAGGCATTCACGGAGAAACTGCTCAGACCGTGGCTGTGAAATCCCCTTCCTGTTTTGTTTCGATGCACACCTTCCGGGGTTTGATTGATGATTGGCAACTTAGAACATCACTGATCAGATCCTCGCTGTATCAATAGAAAATTGACTGGAAGTCTGAAGTAATTAGAGTTTAGATGAGTGAAACTGGAAGGCGTCCCAGCGTGGTCAGCTGCCCAAAATGAGAACAAACACTTACCAGGTACTTTATTAAGCACACCTGTTCAATTGCTTGCTAACCCAAACAGTGGCTCAGTCAATCAAATGTCAGTAACATTCAGACATCTAGATATCTCAAAAGTCAAACTGAGCATCAGAATAAAAAAGGGAATTTAAGCGACTGAACGTAGCATGACTGTGACATACCTGATCCACCTTGGAAAGTGAGTAGAAAATCTGTCCAGCACTGCATTGTGGGAAAAGTGTAGTCTGCGGGTGTGCACAGAATGGAGATATCGCTTGGTCATCCAGGGTCTGTGCGATCTGAGAAATACCTTGAACACCAGAATCTAATGAAGATGACAACTTGGGAAGGCTGGTGTTCAACGTTTGTCTTTTGTATTTAGAGCACTAAATGCTGATAGGCAGCCTGGGTATGGACTGTGTCAGCGTCTAGACCTCAGGAAATCACCTGCTTGGATGATATCTCTGAGTTATTCTACATGATCTGAAAGAAAATCGCCTTGTATGATGTGAAAGGGAAATGTGACCCAAATATGAGAGGTGTGTGGTAACTATGATGTAAGAGCAGAGCTAGAGCAGTAGAAGGTCACATCTCGTCAGGCTACAGGTGGCACAGGCTATACAACTATGGACGACACGATATTGGAAAAATGTTACCTTGTCCAATGAATCAGCTGCAGGATTCAAAAGGTATAGAGTCCAAACTGGTTGTAAACAGCATGAAGTCCATCTTGTCTTGTATTAACTTTTCAAACTGCTGTTGTAATGGATCTTTTCACTTTGGGCTCCTTAGTACCAATCAAGCGTATTACCACTGACCCATGCCTATCTCTTCATGACCACAATGTCATAATCTCATCTTGTGATGGCTACGTCCAGCAGGATGATGCGCTACAAAGCTGAAATCATCTCAAACTGGTTTCTTGAAGTTACTCCATTGACATCCGCAGATACCAGACTTCAGTCCAGTAAAGCACTTTTAGGATCTGGTGCAACAGAGATTTGCATTGTGGATGCACAGCAAACAAATCAGCAGCAATTATGACTGCCTCTTTAAATGGAAGGCAATGTGCAAGAAAAATATTGACAAAAATGATGAAATGGATGCAAATATGTAAATCTAAAACTATAAAAGTCCCTTTTTAAATGAATGGTTGTGTTTAGATTTCTACTTAAAAAGTCACCTTTGTAAGCAACTCTTAAATGCAAACAGAAAAAGGCTGAATAGATGTTTCTGATCATTTATTTCAAGCATGTATATTGCAGAGAGCCAGTGTTCCTGTTTGACCAAATGACCCACATTAATGCAGTTCCCAAATCCTTCCAATAAATATAACACGCACTTGACCTCTCTCGCAGTTGTAGAAATGAATGGAGCACAGGCTAATCCTCCCCTGCGACCTCCGCGTGTTCAATGAAATATCACAAACGTCACCTTAGGGTCTGACCAATAACAACAAAATGTAATCAAATACAAAAAGCTACCAGCAGTAGATCAACTTGACCGGTGTGCTGTGATTTGACCCGGTTTTCGTTCGTTTCGTTTTCCTGCTCGTTCGCTCGGCGGAGCGGCTCGGCTATGAATGCATTACCCTTGTCTGGTCCTGTGACACATTAACCTTGACAACACCCGCCGAAACAAAATGTTATCTGTTGACCGGGTCGCATCTCAAAGCGATGCCCCCCCCCACATCTCCGCCCCTCGCTGCCTTGTCGTGAATAATTTATGTGAGACGGGTGGAGAAAGCCAATGGAGACCAGGCGAGTTCGGAGCCAATCATCGGGGCGAAGTGTACATACAGCTCTTTCATGCATATAGCTATTGATTATGTGCCACGTTAGCCAGAAGCCTGGCAATAGATTACAAACAAAATAGACAACAAGACAGACCGACTGTCCACTCATTTTACGGGTCTGTCCTACGAGAGGAAACGGTGGGGTCAGAGGGGTGGAGATAGATTGATGGGACAGCGTTCTCATGCATGCGCTACACATGAACCGCAGCGATTAATGCCTAATTATTCTCGATCTACCCATGTAGGAGAAATGCAGAAATGTAGGATTGGCAGGCTGACAGTCTTTTTAAATAGAGGATTTGTCTGTTACACCTTAATCCGTTAAGAAACTCTTCTGCAGCAACTGTAGCAAAGCCGATTTCAAGTCTGCAGATAACATCAGTGAGCATCAGGGAGATGGCAGCTCTCAGGGAGAGACTGCTTTGCTGATATGCAGATATTCTGTGAGTGTGTGCACACTGAGGATTACTCCTAAACTTTGATGAATATGGAAGAAATACTTCACCAAATCCCATTTTAATGCTGGCTCTAGGCGCATGCAATTTTTTTTTGCCCTCACGAGAGTTTAAATAGTCTTTTAGTACAGTTTTACTTGAACAAAATGTTTTAAGTAATGATTGCTGACTTTGAATGTGTGCCCTGCATAATAAGTAAAATAATGAGAAATAAAATGCTACTAAAGGACGAAGATTTAGTCTGCTGTGGATTCTGTTTCATCGTAGCAGCCGTATTTGCATCTGTTGATATTTTTGGAAAATAGGATCTAGGCATAGGGCACGGAGAGATTCTCATGGTGTAATGCCCTTTAAATAAATTACAGTGAAACCTCTAAATACAACACAAGAATACAAATTTCTCCAAACGAGAACACCCAACGAAGATCACAAACAGTACATTTTTTTATAACAGTGGCGAGCTCACAAACAATCCTGCTGCATTCCGCTTTGTTTTTCCATTGGACTCCACGTGTTGCAGCTAAATGCCCGCTGTGTCTCCTGCTTTGCATTTTGCCAACTTGTCCTCTGAAAGCTGTGATCTCGGCAAAGAAGGCGATGGTGGTCTAGCGGTGCTCTCTTCCAGAACCTTCAAAGTGCAAAGCTGCTGTGTGCAGCCTCACCCCAGCAAACCTTTAGTCTCTGGCAGCGTAGCTCAGTAACTGTAAGCACCTTATGGCACTTTTCCTGACATTTTCAGAGAGTGTCGGTGGGAGCAATTTCCTCTTAATTGCTGGAGACGGCGACACCGATGCTGCAGATGCTTCTAAAGACTGACATGAGGGAGACCAGTGCTGGCGTTATCGACATATGACACTTCTACGTAGCTTCAATCATGCTTAACATTATTATCCTGAGTTCTGTGCAGGATTTAATTTCCACATTCAATCTGTCGAGATATAAGTTGCTTGTTTGAACAAATACAATTTGTATTTTTAATGTCCCACTGCGTTCACCCAGCGACTGCTGGTTCTGGTTCTGGTGAACCATGATGGTTTCACTGTACCACAACTTCATTTTATCAAGGCATTCACAGAACATATGTGATGGTAGTGACTTTTAGTTGAATAAAAAAAACAAACAAATCTCATTCGTTACTGCTGTAATAAGAAAACATTTCAGTCATAGTCATTATAATTGTATTGATATTTGATTTTAGTTCGTAGTCAATCGTTCGAAGAATGAAATATCTCTTTTGAAGTTGAGTCGATAAAGTTTTTACAACCAGAACCACCTACTTTATATACTAATGGTAATAAATTACTACTGAAATATATTTTGAAAGAGGAGGATTAAGTATTAAGTCGCACTACTTTAGTTGCAATTTAAATGGTGCGGTGAAACCGATAGGTAAATTTTGCGGTGTCGGTTTCCGCTTTATGGTGGGACACATGGGAAGTGAGCTTTAGCTGCAGTGACGCAAACAAATGTACCAACGCCAACAGAGAGATAAAAATAAATGAACAGATTTTGAATTTATTCAGATCTATGACACAGTGTTGTCTCTGTCTCACTTTCCCTTTAGCCTGACCTCATGAGGCAGATGGCAGGCGTCTCTGCACAACTTTATTCTGCCCAACACTTCTCTTTTGTTTCCAACAAAAAAAAAGGTGCTACAAAGACAAACTGGAATAAGTACATATTTTTAATGCCAGATTCTTAAAATTATTTTTTAATAAATAAATTCATTTTCTACATATTTGGGCTTGTGTCTGTAATATTTTGTGGCTATTTAAGATATGCATGCCTCCTGTAGAAAAATACTTGGGGTACATATTATTTTTAGTACCAGCTGACCTAATATTTATATGTATTATGTGCATTTGCAGTAACCTGAGTTCCAAGTAAGCAAGCGGCGCCAAGTGGCACAAATAATGAAGCAATGTGGGCTAATCCCTCGCAGATTTCCTGCCAGAGTATCCATTCTTCTGCATTTTGTCACGGCTTTTGCATCGTGCAAATATGAAAGCGACTTGAACGTCACGTCTGCTGTGGCAGTTTACCTTATCAGCAAAGCTAACGTGGCGACCTGCGAGATCTTCTCATTTGAAATTATGAAATGACTCCTCCACACGTTTCGTCTGTTTCTTTCTGCTGACTCAGATTCAGGCCATAAAATCTGCACAAGACGCAGGAGCTGCCCCACAATGCAAATTATTTCAAAATTAAGCAAAAATTTGGATTGGTGGAGAGGAGTGCACAAGCTTTGCACAAACTTTAATTTGCTTTCGAGGACAAAGTGGAACAATTTGCATTTTAACCTTAAAGATTTGAAGGGCGCATTTCTCTCAACAGAGGCCATAAATGCTGAAAAATCAAAAGTACTGGAGTAAAGAAGAAAATAAAAATGCTCCTTTGAATTGCTGAATGGTTTTATTTAGCCCCTTCTCTAGACTTGAACTGTTTATTTCATTTGAGTAAATGACGGTGACAGCTGAGAACATTTACTCCCAGTGGTGTTTGTTAAATCATCACTTATGCTGCAGCGGTAAGCCTGGCTGCTAATTATTCTATAAAACACTGGAGCAGCAGATGCTGAGTCTGATCGAAAGGTTGTGTTTAAAAAAAGGATGACAGTAAAACAAACAAACAAGAAAAAAAAAAAAACAATAGAGCTTTAAGGAATATCTTTGTACCTGGCTTCAGGAAGAAGGCTTAGGGAAAGGAGGAAGATCCACAAGTTCTGCTGTGGCGATTTAGCCTTCCACTGTAGGGCAGCCATGTTGGTTCAGAACAGACGCTCCTTTACCGAAAAGAGAAGAAGATGAGGAACAAATTGAAAACTGACAGATAGCTGCAGGGATTTAAGCATGTTAATATAACTGTACTTAAATGAACACATGCACAGGTACAATTTGTGCTGTAGAGCCACATTTCTACCCTCGAATTTATGTAAATATATGCTTTTCTTATTGCAGATTATACTAAAAGGTGATATAGGCCCATTTAATGCATTATCAGTTTACAGTGGTGCTAAGGAAATCATTTTCTTAATGTCTAAAGGAGCCATGTGAGATGGAGAACAACAATCTCCTCTAATTGCGATCTAACAAGTTGCATCTTATTTTACAAACCCCGCAGTAAAGATAAATGTGTAAATAATGTCTGCCTGTAATGAGCTGATTGTCCTCATTGTTCTGCAATAGTCAAGTCATTTGAAGGCATTTAGTTTGAGAATACACACACAAACTACAGGGATTTCTGCTGGTGCAATTTATAAAAACAACTCGGGCATCGCTTTGCAAAACTTCGTCCTTTTCTAACAATAAATTTTAATATGGTTTTTAAGTTTGTTTCCCCTTTCCCCCAAGTTTTATTCTGAAAACCTATGTTTGTTTATGACCAACCCCCATTTACACTCATACCTCTGAACAAAATCAAATGCAACTAATTCCCTTGATGAATGTAATTTAACTTCAGTATAGCTGTCCTGTGAAAGCCTCAGAACATTAGAGAAGAAACATCACAAAGACCAAGGAACACCGCAGATCAGGAAGGCATTTAAATCAAATGTAAAGCCTTGAACTTGTTAAGAAGTATTTTTTCAACCATAAAAAAATGTAAAGACTATGGCAGTAAGTCACTGTTGAAAGAGAGCCACAAGTAGCCCCATTCTTGGTTAGCCACAATCACGAATCTGACAGATTTTGACCATAATTGGAGTTGATTGGAGTGGAGCTTGTCGCATTTTGCAAAGCAGAATAGGCAGGGATTAATGCACTTCCTGTCCCATCTTTAGATTGTATTTGTCTCTATTGACTCGCAAGGCCTGAATACAGATGTAAGCTAAGCCTTTTCGATTTTTAGGGTTAGGTAATGTGAAAATATCTGAACTGTATTTCTCCCATTTCACAGTTTTGTGCAGTTAAACTTTTGCATAAAAGACAAAATAAAATGCACTGGAGTAAATGTTTTTTTTCTGCAATGATGTGGATAAATATTCTACCTTTATTTGGCCTAGCTTGATTTATTTATTTTTGCTATTTTAATAACTTCAACATAGCAAGAAGACATAGACGGATCCAAACCAATTTAGTTATCTAAAACAGCTAAATATACCAGAGTCTGCCTTTCTGGTTTGTATAGCACAATGCCAATGTTAAGGGTGACGGCTGCATCCTTGGCATATGTGTGAGGCACAATTCAGGATTCAAGGCAAAGAAAGAAGCGATGAAAATCCTTCTACCTGGAAATGCAAGGTTTTTGTACCGAGAAGTCTTGGTCATCCCCAAACTCCTGTTCATCTCCTAATTCTTGGACTCCGGCAGTATCAGTGCATCCATCATGCAGTATTATGCAGGGGTGTCACTGTATTTTTTTTCTTGTTAGTATTCTACTTGCTCAGCAGGTGTTTGACAAATTGCTTGTACTGTCTGTGTTATTTTCAGATTTCGTTGCACTTGCTTGTCCATATCTCACCCGGCTGCTCTGTGCTTGTGTGTGGGAGGAGCTAAAGCCAGCACTAAGGCATTATTACACGCACACACACGCACACACCCCCTCACTCAGATTTCAAGATGCATCTTTGACCTTTACAGCCAGGATCTCTGTTATTGGACTTCAGTATTGGTAAAATCATCATAACATTTTTGGTTTATGAGCAAGAAGCATATAAGACATCCAAATATTGTGCTTCCCTACCAAAGACAGTCATCATATTTTTGACTCATACACAAACTAATATTATCACAAGAATCCCTGAGTTCATTCCTTTATGCAATGCTCATTTTTTGTTGCTTTTTATGGCTAAAAAAATCATTTTATATGCTGTATATTTACACACATTTAGTGAAAATGTGTAATGCTACTTTGCTATGCATATTGTTGTCACAGCACATTTGTATATTTACACAGTAATCCGAGTCCAGGACACGATTGTAGCTGCAGAACATTAAAACCTACTTCAGTCACATCATCGCAGAAACGGAGCAACAGGAGCCTTTCTTGTTTCCCCCTCCACCTTCACTTCCTCTCGTGTTGCACGGCGACTGCCTTTCTCACACGCGAATTATTATTAATTATTACAAGAAGGTTGCAGCCCAGCAATTTACCGAAAAACTAAATGACCCCCTCATTAAAAAATAAATGGGCTCAGAAATTGCTCTACCTAATTTCGGATGCAGCTTAAAAACAATGAGGGAGTGAAGGCGCAACCGACTGAGGACTGCACAAAACACACACGGACGCACACACACGTGTAACAGCTGCGTCATACTTAAAAGGCTTCCATTGTGTGAGATCCAGCTCTCTCCCCCCGTTTCGGCCGCTGCATAGAAAGAGGATCAAACAGTTTCCACAGGGGGATCGGTGACCCCTGTGTTGCAGCAGGACTCCAATCGTCAGAAGAGAAGTAAACAAATGAACGGCTATAAATCCACCATTCGAGGATGTATGTAATGTTAATGCTGCAGCCGGCTTCCACTTGTCACTGAACTGATGAGTGTTTATTTTAAAAGAACTTTCCAAGCACCCCGTTATGTGAAACGCCGCTTTTATGAAATCTTTGCAATGAAACTAATGGATGTGAGACAGAATAGATTATTTCTCATTAAAATATGAAAAAAGCCCCTTTACAACTCAAACATAAGAGTGTAATGAGATCTCAAAGCACAAGATGCGTTTCTGGTGAAGTTAATATCATGGGCACCAAGATATGAAAGTATCCCTTCAGTCTGACGGGTGAAGACTCTTATTTTAAAGTAAGAAAGGAAGATGTTTATGAGCTGTCCTGTTGTGTTGAGAGAGTCAACTTATAAAAAAATTAGACAAGACTTGGTTTTTTTGAAGAAGCCTTCACCGCTTTTAAATTGTCCTCCATTTTCTGAAGCTTGCGGGAAAAAGAAATGACACGTGATGTGAATGATTTGGAAAAACTGCAAGAAAATGACTAGCCGAATGCTACCAACGCAAAAGTTAGAATTGGTTTTGAAGGTTTTTATTAATGCTAAGCTAAAGGTCTATTTCATATAGGACTGTATTTGATCATCTTTGGGTCACCATCTAAAAATGCTAAAAACATTTTTTTAAATGTTTTTTTTTTTTTTTTTTGGCATTGGCTTCACTTTAGCACTATATGATCACAACTCGGATGTCATCATCATCAGATCTTGAAAGCTGCATATACCATTACATCTCTCCTCATGAAATGCATAAATTAGCTGTAATGACCAAAACAGACTTGCAAAATAACATTTTTTTATATTTACTATTACTTTTGTACTGTTTCAGTTTCCTTAGGTCTTTCTCAAGGTATAGATGCCAAATGTCCCTATTTTTAAACATTGTGTCCACTGGAGTTCATCATTTTTGACCTCCAATCACCATAATCCAAATGTGGATGTAGAGACCAAGGCATTTCAAAATGCTGCAGCGCAACTTCTTTCTGTGGGAGTGAATAAACTCCCACAGAATGTGTATTCTGTATGACACACATATCACACACGTACAGCAAATCCCTTCCTTTGTACTGCTAACCTTAATCAAGCCGTGTCAGCTCTTATGGCGCTTGATGGGGCTCGAAGTTACACAAGTAAATTTAGCTGAATTAAAAATCCGCTTCCTGTGGAAACAAAAAGCCCAACACATAGAACCTGTCATCTTATCCATACAAATTCAAACACCAGCCTCCGTCTGAGATCTACAATCACCAAACGTCTGCTGCTGCTTTCTGGTTATTTCTGGAAAGTGCCTCAGCAGGAGCCCTATAGCATATAGCAACTGAACTGCTGAGTACCACCCACTGAGTCTCCTCTGATTCAATCAAGCAGACCGTTCGACATTGGCTCCTGCCTTATGCACCTCAAACCTTCACCTTGTGAGTCAATTTGAACAGCTGTGACAACCTCATGTTTAAATGACTGGGGAAAAAAAAAGAAGCAAAAACTTGATTAAAAGGAGGAACATTTCAAAAGAATCAAGGCCAGAGTATCCAAGATTGTATAGACAAAAAGCATAAATCAGTAAATGAACAATAGAAAAACGGCAAAATAAATTTTGTTCTGACTGGACACTGACACTGGGTGAATGCTCATAAAATATGCTGGGATTGACTGAATTTGAGATTAAGTTAGTCATTAGACACTCGATATGTTTCTTGATCAGCTGCATATCACAAAACTTCTACAAATTTAAATGAGCTAAAATAAATCAAACGGCAGATAAAATAACCGTTTCTTTTTTCATTTCATACCATATTAACCAATTATATGTTACGACTTCTATATTTAACCTGAATTCATTAGTTGGTGCAAGTAAGCTAATTTCAAGTCTTCAGCAAATCCTTTCTACTACACACAGCTATAATTTCAGATGTACAGATTATATAAAACATTGTTTAAAGTAATAATCATTCATTTATAGTGACTCTGTGTTCATTCTTAGCTGTATGTGAAGCTTCTTCATTCTTCCCTTTCTTATCTATGACTATCAGAATTCCAGATCTATCTGACCTTTGACCTTTTTTTTTACCAGTATGGTCTGTGTCAGGAGTGAGGCATCTTATTGGCAGGGAAAATGTGAATTTATGGCAGTTTATTTGGTATAAAAGCTCACCATATATACATTCCAAACAGTCCTTAGCGATTTGCACACAAAGTGATGTCACAGTGCGAGCGTAGTGCCAATTTCAACTTTATACAAACTTACTGGTCTCACCTGAACTTCATTGGTCTCTACCAATAGAAAATAGGATAAACCCAACAAAGAAATCGGAATGAGATTTGTGGACCAAATTTATTTTCATCCACACAGAATGAACTATACAAAACAAACAAACAAAAAAAAGCTCCTTTGGTTGATGTAATCAATGACATCATGAATCCATGCAAACAGGAAGTGCCGATCTGGCCCCTTCCATACACTTGTTGTGGATGTAGGACCTGAATAAAGGGACAAACAGTGAGTATAACTAAAGCAAAACATTAACAGATGTAATTCACCACACATTTACAATTTAACAAAAGTAAAATCCAAATGACCTGATGGTTCATAAGTGTTCGCTTTAAAAACATATGCATGGATGTAAACTAATATAATGCTACCTTAAATAATCCTGGGATATTATGTAAAGAAAAGCAACATTTAAACTGCACCATTATGGCCAACTATAAAACAAACATTAGTACATTATGAATACTTTTCTCAATCACTTTTCATAGAACATAAAACCGACACGTTCTCAAAGTTTAAATGGCGGCAGGATTTAGCCAGTGATTCTCCGTGTCTCAAACTTAATTGCATAAAGAATCACCGTTGATGTAGAGTTAGCATAATCATAAAAGACTGTTCAAGTGCAGAAATACACCAAGTTAGTTACAAAAGCAAGCTAAAACATCGTAATGTAAAAATTCAGAAAGTATGTTACGAATTCAGTTCAAAGACGACTTTGACTTCTCTGGGATTAAAGACGTCTGGGGCGGGCCATCACACAGTGTCCAGAGATGAAAAGGGCCACCCTGACTGTTATCGGTCCAAAAGCCAATCTGTGTGATGGTATAGGAATGGATGAGTGCCCTTGGCAAAGGACACTTGCCTCTTCTGTGACGGCAGCATTAATTCTGAAAAGCACACTGAGATTTTGCAGCAACATATGCTGCCCTGCCTTCCAGACAACATCTTTTCCCGAGGCATCAATGCATTTTTCTAAAAGACGTTGTCGTATCACAGGCTGCACATTCTACAGAGGCTTTGCTGTGAAAGACAAAGGGGCAGGTACCGCGCTGATCTGCCTGCAAATGAAAAACGTGAAATGAAAAATAAGAAGGGCGGGGGGAAAGTGGCAATGACCCGGCGCTGCTCCACAGCTCAGCGGCCAAGGAAAACCCTTCATTCCCCTCATCACATCAACACAAGATCGCTTTTAAAAGTTAGGAGAAAGTACGGCAACAGCTAAAGAATATCAATGCGATGCAAAATGAAAAACTAAAAGAAAAAAAAATCAGGTTCACTAAACATGAACGATGTTAAAGATGTAAAAGTACACCACAAGATTTGTCAGCATGGTGATGTTAACGAGGATTCAGATGTATTCTCACTCATTTGTTCACTTCAATTCCCTCAAAACTAGGCTGCTTAAATTAAAGCGCAAAGAGCAAAACTACAGCCAGATGAACGGAGCCTCGTACATGCAAATTAGACAAAATGTTACATTTTATAACTTCTGCCTTCATCTCTCTTTCAACAGATGTCACGCTTGAGGGTAAGCCAAGTCCCAGACTGCGTTAAATTACACCAATCATGTGCTGCCTAACAAATGCTAGTAAACAGATAGCTTCATTTTTTATTTGCTCCCTTTTCTCTGTTCCCTTTGTTCTGCATTTCGCAGTATTTCATGTTGTTTAAGCTGATTCTCCGTCAGCAACCATTAAAGAAAGGGATATGCCTTTATGTTTCCCATAAAGCTGCAAAATGTCCTCTGGTGTCAGAGATAATTTTCTTCCCAATTCTTTGACAACTGCGTTGACAATTTCTAGATATTTCACTTGCCGTCATTCTTGTCATTGACTGTGACTTTTTAAAAGAGTTTAAAAGTCCAGAGCAAAGATTTACAGAGGAAAAACACTGAAGTAGATTTTTTTTATTTAGCTCATTTTGTAAAACAGAAAAAAAAATGTAAACGTGTGTACTTTAATCTCAGTTTTAATCTGAGAGACCTTACAGGTTTATTAGAGAACATTAGTGAAGAAACGGCATCATGAAGATCAAGAAATGCAGCAGACACAGTGGAAGTGAAAGAGAAGTGTTAGGTTTGGTTATAAAACAATATATTATGCTTTCAACATCCTGCGGAGAATTTCTAATCTTTCCATCATCTGAAAATTAAATAAAAAAAAAGAGAACTGCACCTCAATATATGGCTATTTTCCTAAACTGACAAGAAGAGTCTTACTCTGAGAAGCAACCGATACGTCTGCAATTACTCTGAATGAAGCCTAAATAAAATGCCTGCCACACTTTTCAGATTTATATTACTAAATTTTCTTTCCGTTTCACGATGAGCACTACTCCGTGTTGATCTGTGACATGACATCCTAATCACGTTCACTAAAGTTTGTGATTCAACTGTGAAGAGGGTCAAGAGGCATGAATACCTTTAATGGTTTCCCATGACCTGGAAGCAGATGAAATTGGCTGGTGTGTAAATGGAAACCGGTGTTTCAGAGGGACAAATAAAGTAAAGATTTGTGTTTTCTTAAGCCCTCTGTAAACTCAATAATCTCATTTCCTGTAGGACTTCTGTTCAGATGTTGTTTCACTTCATTTTTTGCCAACAAGCTCGATCAGAGCTGCTGTACAAAACGCCGCGTAATGCTGTTACCAAGCGCTTTCATTTCTTTTCTGTATATTAAAAACATAGGCAGACCAAACAGACTCTGTACAATGTACCTAATTTACCAATTCTTGTCATGTAAATGAGGGGCTCAGTGATCCCTGGGGCTCCTTGGATTGCGCTTGAAACAGAAAAAACAAAACAGGAGAGTTAAAGCAAAAAAAAAAAAAAGGCCTGACGCTTTTGTTTGGAAATTATAAATAACTTGCCTCAGGTGACAGCAGACCTAAAGCCTGCTCCATTTCCAGTTCTAACATTTGTTTTCAATTCAGCTGTCAGTTCATCTTCTGTGGGGGGCGTAACAAAAAAAATCTGCAAAGACTGATGTAATCACTTGTGACAGAATTAAAAGCTCTGAAGGGATTCAGTACAAGTCATGCTATTAGACTTGTTGTATGACAACGCAGAAATTAAAACAATATAAAACAATGAGGGGTAAAATAGGAAGTGTTAGGCCCAAGTCAGCTGGGATATATTGTGTTTTTCCTTTTAATATTTACATTACAGTCACAGCAGATGGAAATTTAAGCTGCGACATACTTTAAGAGATAGCCGAGCGTCTCCAAACGAGACTTCTTCATCAGACAGAAAACACTGTCAACTGCGGTAATTGTTGAATTTAGGACACAGCTTTATGACCATGGAATCCAAGCGGCTGTTCACTAAAAATAGCTCCAGATCTTGTCATATTCAGTTTGATGAAGCGGTCACGGACTGAATATCAACAGTAATCTGCGCTACGTTATACATGCGAATGCCTTTGATTGTTTTTGCCACTCGGAGACATTACAACAGACAGGAGGCCCGGTAGGTGTGCCGTTTTTAAATAAGTCTCAGGAAGATTGGCATGTTTATTATCCCGCTGCAGCTCGGGCAAAGAACATATTCGTTATTGCTGGGGATCTCAATGCAGCTCGTGTCCTAAAGCCCCGGGAATGAAGCGAATGGCTCAGTCACACCGCAGACTGGGTTCGACTGGAGACCAAAAATTGCAACGTTTGTTACGTTTTCACCTGGTGTGGTTCTCCTTCACACTGCACTGTGTCAAACAAATCAAACTCTTTGAAAAACCTCTTCCCTCTCCTGCCTGTGGTGGCGCCGCACCAAAAACTACTGAAGGAAACGACATGAAAACCTGTGAAGAAGACATGAGCACAACTTCCTTCTTCACAAAATGTAAACAAAAATAGTCTCATATTTTAGCAATTGTAGGACTTCTCTTTTGTCACCACAAATTATTATTTATCCCGCTAGCCCTAAACTCTCGTGTTCGCTTTGGTTGTATTTACCCAGAATTCCCTATTATATTGTCCACTTTCTGCTTTTGGAGCGGCTTCCCATCCGTTTGCATCCACATAATGCACTCGAACCGCACCACGGTTCATTTAAACTGAGCTGAGTGTCAGAGATCGCTTTTTTGGTTCGCATCACAGTTTGATTTCTCATTCTCACTTCCCCAAACAAACTTTACTTTCTAGGAAAACGAACTAGATTAAAGCGGACCCAAAGAGGACTGGTGTGAAAATACCTGCTAGATTTCAGTTTTACAAAGTCTATTTTTTTATGTAGGACAGAATGATAGTTCACAAACCATTGGTTAATGTTGTAATTGAATGAATGTATGTATGTAAAGATGGATTAACTCATAAATACAAATGGATGGATGGAAAAATGAAAGTGGTCAGCTGATGAAGGGAGGGACAAATGAACGGATGAATAAACTTATGGATGATATACCATCAATTGGGCAGATAGGTAAGAAATGGACAGTAGACTTGGGACTAAAGCCTGAAATTTTTTTTTCCCCACAATTCTCCAGGTTCAATTTAAAACAGAACATAAAGCAAAGTCCCACACTTCTCCAGACTTTTTCTGACTGTGTAGAAAGGCTAAATTATCACAAAATGGAGCAAAGGCTGGCTTACATTCAGCAGTGAGAAACGCAGTGACTAAATGTAACATTTAAAGACAAGAACAGGCTGTAGCTCGCATGTGAACCTTCTTATAGAGGAGGACATTTTTCTCTCAGCTTTGGGACTGGGAGGATGCGTGAAATTATGAGCATCAGGCTGCATCACAAGCCAGTGATCAATGCATCAGGGCTGCCAGGCAAAACAGCCTCTGCTGGGGCTCATCGTGATTATGTTATGCCAGAGATAATTTGTCAGGATTTCAGTTTTTCCCCTCACAGACATGTAATGAGAGCAAAGCAGATCCATTATGAACATGGCACCACATGACAATGACCCTCTGTTGCCGTTTTCGGCGGGGGCCAGAGGAGCGATGCATTGTGTTGTCACTTTCATCTCGTCGCGCCAACGCTTTGTTGACTAATCGTCAGAGGGAGTTGTTAAGGTGTTGAAAAGAACAATGGGACCGAGGAATAAAGCGGGCTAATGCTCTGGTTTAATCTGAGTTAAATGGACATAATCTCCTTTGAATTTATGGAGAAGTGACTTCACGAATCTTTCACAGCTAAACTTGGCATTAATCGGTCTCTTGCCGGCTTCTTTTGCCAAGATCTGCTTCGGGACAGTTTACTCTCCTGATTACACACCAGAACGGGGAAATGCCTGCTTGACCTCTTAAGTTTAATTTTCAGAAAAAAATAAAATAAAATGTGTATATATATATATAAAAATATCTTATTATTTATTTTTTTTAAAAACTAAGACAGATTTCTGCGTCAGTAGTAAGGACAGAGAAGAATTGTGGTTTCAGAAATGAGGCTAAAAGCAAAACAATGTCACTGTCGGACATTAAACATGTGGGTTTTGGTGTTCTGGGGGAACTTTATAAGGAGGAGATTCCTGTATTGTCTCAGTGCTGGCCCGCACGGTGACAACTGATAAAACATTCAGATTACTCTCGACGAGAACCTTAAGTTTAAACGCATTTTCATGTCAGACGGTGGAACGCTGCTCCCTCGACAGCGCAACCTGTTGCAGCTCCAGGTCTTTCAGATTGGGTAGCAGGATGTACAGGATGTGCGTGTGAGTGAGAAGGCTGACACGCCACTGCAACAGAGTTTAATTAATTGAAAAACCGTGTAATTTTCCTTCCACTTCACAACAATGCGCCGCTTGGCACATTGGATCACATAAAGTCCCAATAAAACACATTGAAAGTCTGCGTGGCAAAAAGTGCAATTAGATACTTTTATGAGCCATCACAGTCATCTGTCAGGCTGCAAATGGCTGGGATGTGTAACGCTTATCCCAGTTGAGCACATTTGCACAACGAACAGCTGGTTAATTCTCTACAGATGCTGCTGAAGGTAAAATGTTTGATATCCCTTTATCAAAGCTGCAAATCAGACAATGAAATGACCTCCGGTGTGATTCAGTGGAAGCAAGATGGAACATGCTCCAATCAATCCAGTAACTATTTAAGAAAGACAATAATTAAAACCATTTCTATTAATCAACCGGTCACAATTAGTTAATTGTGAAGACGTCTACTTTAAATCACTTCCACCCCCCCAAAAAAACCCCATCTAGCTTTGTAATTTCCCTGCTGAATTGAAATGATTATGAAGAATATTCAATAGGAAAACAGTGCCTGCTATGAAATTAATTAAGCTGCTGGAAGAGATTTGATCTGATAGCATAAGGAGAGTAAGCATTTAAACCGGTGTGGCTCGTATAATTACTACGGCTGCACCCTGTGTCTGAGCACAAGTCAGGGCAGCTGTGGTTTTAAAACAGCGGAAAGCAGCTGGGACAGGAGGCCTGCCTCGTAGGTGAAAAGTGTCAGAGTTCATCAGGGATCCCCGCTGAAGAGCAATACCTTTTCTAGCACAAACCACCTGTGCTCATGTCTTACCTCCGGCCTCGTTGAGCTGCTTGGAGCACAACGCAGACCGCAGCAGACCATCGCTCCGGCTATTTTACAGCTTATAAGCAACCTAATGGCTTGTTTAGTACAACTTAATATTACAATCAGCGAAACAGGAGGAAAGGCAAAACGCTACATGTGAGCTAAACATGTGGAGCTGCAAACAGAATTTGCTCCCTAATAAATCTTTGCTTTATTTTATTTGACACATTCAAGACTATCATGATTGAGGAACAAAATCAGAATAAAACCATTAAAAATGTATTAAAGTTATTATGAAATTAAATCAATCCAAAATACAATTATCTGTGGTTAACCACTTTTTCTTTTGACAGATAATAAATTTAACCTCACTACACAACACAAATTAAGCAAAAAACCCCCAAGAAAAATAACATTATTTCCCTAATTAAAACAACAAAAAAAAAAAAAAAATATGATGAGAAACAAAGAAACTGACATCTACCCTTTCTGGAAAAGGTTGCAAAGTCTTTTATAAGATTGGAAATAGGAGACATCGTTATACACGGAGAAAACAAGGAACAGCTGTGACTCTTCCCAGGAGAGGCTGCTCTTCCACTATTACTCCCAGAATGCATCAGCAAACTTATCCATGGAGCCACAGAAGAATCCAGAACAACGCCTGAACAACTGCAGAAACCTCCTCCCATCGGTTCAGGTCAGATGATCCAACAATATTCAAAAGACTGGACCAAAGTAAAACTCATCCATGGGAGAGTTTTAGAGCCAAAACTACTGCGGAAGGAAAAACAAAACAACAAAGTTTCATATTTTCCCCCAAAACCTCTTGGAAATTTGTACGATTTTTAGAAAAATACTGTATTTGGGTTGATTTGACAAAAGTA
The DNA here is from genome assembly GCF_002775205.1 of Xiphophorus maculatus. Lineage (NCBI taxonomy): Eukaryota > Metazoa > Chordata > Actinopteri > Cyprinodontiformes > Poeciliidae > Xiphophorus > Xiphophorus maculatus. Next base: position 23,919,164 of record NC_036453.1, on the reverse strand, counting down.
GAACTTTCTGGAAGGTGTTTGTCACAGTAGATCTGGCTTAATCAAACGCAACGTTTTAGAAAAGTACGATCATGCTGACAGTCAAACATGGAAGTGGTAATGTGATGGTCTGGACCTGCTTTGCTGCTTCAGTACCAACTTGTGATAATTAATGGAGCCATCAGTTCTCTACCAGAAAACTCCACAGGAAAATGTTGGATCCAGCTTAAGCACGCTTTGAGGGTGTAGCAGAACCTTCATTCACAGAAAACCAGCTAAAAAGATCCCCTCAAAATATAAAGAATTTGATTTGGCCTAGTCACAGTCCAGAATTGCCTGATCTATATACATTTCTTCATAACTAGAAACCATTTTGTTTCAGAAAACAGAGGAAATTTGTGGAGAGAGAATTACTACATGGCTCTGTAAGTCTAATTTTATTATATAATTGAGGATGCAAATCATTTGCTTGAACGGGAGCAAAGCCTTGATAGAGGAGGGGAGGAACAAAGTAATTGTCAGCCTGCGCAACATTATAATTATTTAGATGGCGCAAAACAGAAAAATCAGCAGAAGTGCTTCTAAGGAACAAACATATTGTACGCCTCAGAGCCAACAGGAAAACAAAATAAGTCACTATCTGCACAAGGCCAGAGGAGACGAGGAAAACAACATGAAAAATCCTAAATTAGCCCTGATGTTTATGCAAGCTATAAAAACACAACGCTCTTATTCTGAAGGAAATAGCTCGTCTCACACAACGAATGTAAACAAATTCCTAACCAAGAAAATATAAGTCACGCAGAGCTCTACAGAAAACAAGAATCGTCTTCAAGCAGATATCATTGCCCGGTCAGTGGTTGGATGGGGGAAGTAATAACGCCACAGTTCAGATGAGGGCAACTTCGGCATCTTTACAATGGCTTATGATTAAAGCTGGAAGATGCAGTGAGCCCAGCAGGATGCTGGCAATCATCAGAAAAGTGGACCGCAGTGATGGGATTGAGAGATGAGATAAACAGTTTACAGTGCAGACTGGTCCAGCATTAATACCAGCTTCTAGGAGGCTGGAGGGTCTTTGATCTGAGCCGGTGATGTCAAGCATATCACAGATATACACAGGATACATTTATATGTGTCCTTTTCATCATTACGCTCTTTTTCTGCTCTGTACTCGCTCCAAAAGCGATCCGCTGACAAGCGGCGCCACAAAAACGTACAGCTGGCTGTGAATTTGATCACATTCGAATAAAAAAATCTAAATTTTTGGTTCTGGGGATGCAGAGCAGAACCAGAAGACCTGAGGGGTCTAGAAGGTTGGTACAACAGCAGGTCTTTAATGTATTGTGGTGCTAAGCCGTTCAGTGATTGATAAACAGTATTTTAAAATGTATTCTTTGAGCTACAGGGAGTCAGTGGAGGGACTTTAAAACTGGTGTTATGTGCTCTATCTTCCTGGTTTTAGTGAGAACACGAGCAGCAGCATTCTGGATCATCTGCAGCTGATTGATTAAACATTGTGACCACAACACAACCACATGATTGATGTTCATCAGTTCCCCCAGCTGTCGGTTCTTTTTAGTAGCTATTTATTTAGCTGTAATTGCAGTCGCAGGTGGATTGGGTTTGTCTCTCCCAGTTTTCCGCATGTAGAAAATGCTAACCTAGCCAATGTCTTCCTGGCATCACAGAATTTCTACTGGGCCAATCAGCGAACAGACTGAAGTTGTGAACGCAGAACGAGGTTGCAGTTTTACCATATTCTTCATGCTTGGATGATGGAATGGATGGTGATCAGTTGGATATTAAAAGATGTGCATATTTTGTGACATAATCCTGCTTTCAGGGAGTCAAATAAGGCTTTATTGTATTTAGATTATGTTACACTAAAGCAGACTCTTTCTACTAATAAGCGGACTTGGAACATGAAGGCATCCTAGAGTTAAAGAAGTGTTAATGTGCTTGAAAGTTCAACTTCTGCCATCACTGTTTCCACGTGTCGATTAAAATCTACCTTGCAGTTCTGAGTTTGCGTTAACAGGTCATTATCAGCCAGGCGGTGCATCAGCGGAGAGTTCATTACAGAAAAAAGAATTACATTTCCAAGTTAAGGAATGATCAAATTAGATTAAATGTTATCTGAGAGACGGAGACTCCCACAGACACAGGACTGATACTTCAGCACAAACTTCAGCTGAACATATTGAGTCATGTTTCGCCAAATCACTTCAGTGACGCGGACACATCTCGGTGGTTGTGGCGGTCAGCAAAGATACATGCCGGTGTCATGATGTGACGGGAATACAAATGAAGGCGGCCAAGCAGAGCCTGCAATGGAGACAACAGGCGACGCCTTTGTCAGTGAGGAGAGGACAGTTTCTTCTAAAACTAATAAAACAACAAGGTCTGCTCGTTTGCTCTCTTATTTCAGTCGTGTGCATAAAATGTCACTATGACAATATTATAGCTACAGCAAAGTGAGGTGCATCAAAATAGGATTTAAGTCAGTAACGCTCCTTTAGCCAAATTAAAACCTTTCCACTTTGCCTTCCCAGATAGCCGCCTCAGTCACTATGGAAACAGAGACTACAAGTCAATTACATGTATCAGTAATTTCACCTACTACTAACGCTTGGTTTCACACAAAAGTTAATATCTCCGGTGATTTGTCCAGATATGCAGCAGATGTGGGACGTATGTGAAACAGCGTAAACGCTGACCTCTTCTCTTTCAGAGCCACGCTCGAGTATTTCTGCTGGTCCAACGGTTTTGAAGAAAGCAGAATCAGTTGAGGTAACTTGACACGGGGTAAACCCGCTACAGAGCCATCGATCAGACACAGAGATCCACTGAGAAATGTGCTGTTAACAGGAATGGACAGTTTTCTGCCTGATTGGTGACGAGCTGGATGGAAACTCGAAAATCTTCATTTTTACCCCAATCAGTGAACACACTACATTCTAACGACAATGGCGCTAACTCAAAGTTAGCTAAGACGAAGGCATTGTACTGATAAATTGCTCTGTTTAATCAAGTTGAACTTTCATCACATCATTGTTTTTGTTCATCAGACGGTCGTATAAAAATCTGTTATGGTGAGGATCTACATCTTCTAAGGCACGGGTGTCGAACTCAAATCTATAGGTACATAGTTTTTATTTAACTATATGACTAGTTAAATAAAAAATACAGCTGTGGCACCAGCAGGGCGTTTACTGGTGAGCCATTATTTATAGACATTCCTAATTATCTCGGGCCAAATGTAATTACACTGCAGGTTCATTTGGCTGCTAGAAATGAATTCGACACTTGCGCTCAAGGGAATATCCACAGAGATTCTGTTTCTGTAATGCTAGCTGCACCTACTGCGCTAACCACAGTCAAGTTATAAAAATCCTCTGTTTTAAAACCTTAAAACCCTGCTTTACAGTGGCTGTGTTTATGACCACTCAAGACAGAAAAGCTGGAGAATCAAAAACTTGTTTGGAAACAGACTTCTGTGTCTCCAATCATACCAGATCAAGAGCTTCAACTTAAAATTTAGCTAATGTGTATAATTTCAGTGTAAAACCGCAGTAGATGTTCCTGTGGTTTCAAAATTAAGTCATTTGTGCTTAACTGATCATCTGTAGGACAATGTGGGACAACGTCAATCCCCACTAATGGCCCTACTGGTATCTGAAGCAGCATGTTGCTATTTGTTTTTTTACATGCCAGTAATTTGTTCACGCTTAACCTTCTGACTTGATGTATTTGTTGAGCTCACAAGTAAACTCAACAACTGCACAAGCTCGTTAAAAGTTAACTTTTCTCCTAAGGTTGTGACAAAACTTTGAACTTCATGGTGATGTTATCCACTAAGACAAATTGTCATTTACTCGGAGTATATCCATCACTCAACTACAAACCGACTGTTCTGACATGAAGCCGCCACTCCATCAGATTTATCCCTCAGCTTCCCACGGCTTCAAGAAAATCTTAAAACGCAGAATTCCTTCGTACTGTAACTTACCTTTCTTATTTCACGTTTCATATTCTGTGGGATACATTTCTAACCAGATATTGTAAAGTGAGCCCAGAAGCAACACAAGTGCAGATATTTAAACTTTCACACTCGCTTTTTAATGAGCTAAAACCTCCATCTCATGTTTTCAGACAAAAGTTCTTTGCCCAAGAGCTCCGCCAACCTACTACAAACCCTATATCTTACTAATGAACCATTTATTGAATTCACTGTACAGGCGATATCATGTCAGAAGGCTCTGCAGGGTTCCTTTAACACAGACTGTGAATTAACTCAGCTGACTGGTGCGAGGCAGAGTGGCACCCAAAGCCAAAAAAAAGCCCACAAAAGTGTTTAATTGCACCCCAAATTATAACCTAAATACACCCCGAGCACCGCTTAATTGTTCGTCCATTTTGACTTAAATCGCAGTTTTCCGGGTCATAAAGCGATCATGAAATATTCAGCAGCATCAATATTTCAGTGTAACAGTCCCTTAGCAGGACCGACAGGCGGTCATCCAAAGTCATTAGCGACGCGTAGCGAGGAATAAATGGAAGGCAAATATTTGTCAAACTTTATTTTGTCCTTCGAGTCTCCAGACTTCAACGCCATTTAAGACGTGCTGGAGCAAAAGCATGACATGGACTGTTTGTTCTCCACGGGTCCTTGGATGTCGCGGCCATCAATCAAACGCTCCACATGTGCCACTTTTTATCAGCACGGGAACAAAGAGGGGTTTGTACACGAGCATGTCAGGTGTTCCCCATTATCTAAGTGACAAACCCGCCGAAAGTTCTTCGACACAGAGAAATCACTCTGTCAGCAGATTTACTGCCTCTGTCCAGAATGAAATATCTCAGAAAATTGACTGGGTTGACTGGCCTAAAAAACTCACAGAGATGTTAACGGCTGCTGACTGATGCTGGCGGAAAGTTTCTGGGAAGCGAAATGAGGTAAACGCGTGAATAAAAATGAAAGAAAAAATCCTGCAGTTTTGCAATATCTTCGGGGTCAATGTTGGTTCATAACTTCATCATGACGCTGGGATTTATTCCTCTACAGATTGCCAGTTTAGACTGCACATCTCAATAAACTAGAATGTCATTGACGAGTCCGTTTTGATTCAGTAAATCGGTTAAAAATGTTAAAACTCAAAATTCATCGCTGCAAGAGGTGGGTAGCAAACCAGAACTGGAGAAAAGCATTCAAGACATTTAATGTCTTTACATTCAGACTCGTGTCAAGATAAGAAATGGTGTAGCACATTCCTCAAGTTTTTGCTTTTTTGTTCTATATAAATGAGTAAATGTGAACTACAGTTTTGCTATCATGACTTCATTTATTAATGAAAAGCCATGTTGGCCTTGACAAAACACCAGCTGTCATGACTCTCCAGATCATCACTGAATGTGGAAATGTCCCGCTGCAGCTAAGGCAACTTGGTTTCTTTTCCTCCCATCTCCTCCTCCAGACTTTCCAAATGAAGAAAAAGTTATTTAACTACTGAGCAACTCTCCAGTCTTGTTTTGTTTTTTCTTTTCTTATCCCTGGTAAGACGCTTGTGGTGTTGCCTCTGGTTCAGAAGTGACGTAACATAAGAAATGTGAGAGTTGTGGATCATGTCCTGGATCCGTCTGTGTGTGTCGTGGCTCTTGAAGCAATGTCTCCAGCCACAGACCATGCCTTATTAATTTCCCTCAAACCTTTAAATAAACTTTGTTTGTCTTGATCTTCTGAAAGCAGCAGGGATGCTGTGTTGTGTATCGACTTGCCATTTATGTTTGTGGGTAGATTACTTGTTGAAAACTCAACTTCTTTCACTTTTTTGTGGCTTTCCTCTTTGTGGACTGTTTGCTGAATCATTATTAATCCAGCTGTGTTTGTCATGATCTTTGTAATTATTTACTGTGTAAAATATTCATATGTCTATTTAATATTAAAGTAATTTAGGGTGTCCATCAGCTGTTACCCTAGTTATTAAAACTAACAGAAATACACACTATATGTACCTCTGTATGGAATTTGTCATGGATGTCCAAAGTGCAGCCTGGGGCTATTTATGACTCATGGACTGATTTTATGCTGCGACCCAAAAATAATACAAATTTGGCCCACCAGCAGATGGGGAGTCTGCCTGTTTAAATACATTTTTACTTGCATTTTGAACTTTCTTCCAATGGAAAAATATTAGGTACAACACAAAGTAATTTTGACTTAATGACGACATGCTTTTTGAATTTTTAATTTCACTTTGTTGCATCCAGTCATTTGTTAAACTTGATTAAATACAGCAGAATATTTCAAATAAAAAGTGATCCAAAAATGTTCAAAAAATGATTTCTTTTAAACTGAATATTTTTTAATTTTTATTTTTTTTACCTTTGAGTAAAAAAAATTATTATTTATTTATCATTTTGCCCTTGTGTAATTCTGATTTGTTTATTCTGGACACTGCTTGTGTTTATTTTTGGGACCAATACGAATATTTGGGCCAATATTTAGGTCCAATATTGGCAAACAACTGATATTTACCAATATTATTTATATTATATTAATTTTCCTAGTGTTTCGACACTTGGAAAAGAAAAAAAACACACCATTGTCATTGCTTCTTTGCTTCAATTAAACACCCGCAATCCTTTGCTGCATTGGTATCTCTCTCATATGCCCAAAGAAATACCACCTGGCCAACCCTTCTCTCTCTATGAAACACATAAAAACACAAACAAGATGGAAATAAATATTGGTTGTTTATCTGCCCAGTTTTAAATATTGGATCAGTGCTGATATGCTTAAAATTGACAAATACCAATGTTAATACTTTATTAATTTACATTTCTAAAGCAAATTACCAAAATGAATGAACTTTCATTATTTACATCGTAAAGAAGCTCCTTTACTATTACATTTTGTCCTTCAGCATCATTTTCATGTTGGTCCAGTTGCACAGCACTGATTCCTGTTGTTCTTCAGACAGGAAAAGTTGAAGGTTTTGGACGTTCCTGGGTGAATTTTGTTCTCCTCAGAGCTGACACACCTAAAATAGATTTGTGGGAATGATGAATGTGTGTTGGGTGTCGTGGATGATATATGATCAATCCAAGCCATGAGAAAATTATGACGAGTGGCTGTTTTCATTATACCACCAGCACTCTTAATCAAATCGTCTGTAAAAACCTATTAATCACCTGATAATTTATCTTTCCAGATATTACTTTAATTTGGTTTCACCGCTCTATATTTCAACTCGCGTGAATTTTCCTCGCCTTTTTCTTTATGATGTCTTTCTTTGTCACTTCCATGCACAAGAATAGATTTCCTTTGAACACCATCGATTACATTTTAGAGCATTGACTTAACTAAAGCTTGTATGGATTCACAACAACCAGGAGCAATCAGGTAACTACATGAACCCAAATCTGTTTTCACAAGCATTTCTCAATCAGCAACGTAAATGCTGTTAAAATTTTCTGATGTGGTGGATATTCCTTTTTGATCACATATAGTGGCGAGGCTTTCAAAGTATGAGTTACATTGTTGCACAGTAGAGTTTGGTCAGATGAAGAGTTTGGTCACACATCTATTCAGGAGTCAGGCAGGTTGTACAAACCAAGATTACACCCCAAAGCAGCTTGAACTGCGACAACGGATCACTCTTCAACACGCAGCGCTAATGAGTACGATTGGTATTCAGCGCGAGGAGAAGCTGTAGTTGTTACTAACATGAACGACAGCTATATAGCCTACCTGTAATTGGAATTCAAGGCTCCACTCTCTCATAACAGCCATACGAAAAGCAGTAGAGTTCAACCCACACACTAGACTGTCCCAACAGAATCATTTAAGCCATAAATCAAACATCCACTCTGGGGTTCACCTTGAAGCTCCTCCACAGGCCTCTCTTTGCCACTTAGTCAGAAATTGTGTTAAATAGGTCTCCCTGTTTTTGTATCCTATCTAAACACGGGATGCAGCGCAGGGGCTCAACGATGTATCGTGCAACGATGAAAGGTACTGGGTTCAGCTTTGTGATGAATGAGGCTAAGTTTAAAAGCCACAAGCCAGTTTCAGCTCAGGAAATAAATTTAATCTGATCGGCTGCTACAGTACAGCTCCAGCAAGGCTTTACACATACAGCTGACGATACGGAGACAATCTATCATCCATCACAGTAGATTAAAACGGCTGCAGCTCATCCATAATAACTGCTGAAACTAAGAGAAATGTATAGACATAAGATTTATTTTAATAGCTTTAATGGTGCTATAACATATAATTGGCATTTTTTGTCATTTTGAGCTTGATTGGTATTTTTTCAGTTTATGTTGATGAAAATAGTTTCATTGATTATGTGACGCTTGATGCTTCCTGGGTGAGTCTTATCTAGACTTCAGACTTGTACATATTTGGGTGTTCCAACATGGCAGTGCTCCCAAACAAACATCAAAGGTATTTTTTTTTTTAAATAGATTAAGTAAAGTAACCTTAAAGGGACGGGCTTATGTTTTTTCCAGGCACATTATTTATTGTGCCATTTTAGAGCAAAATAAAGTAACAATTCTGCCTTCAGTTGTTGTATATCAAACACAACTTTAAAGAAAATTGGCTTTATCTGTGAGGCAGAAGCTCAGGCTGAAGGCTGCAGCTCCAAAGAGGAGCTTTAGGTAAATATTTGGCGCTTTGTATGACCGAACATTTAGGCATCCCTGAATGGTTGCCATGGGAGATTAAAGGATTTCTTCAACTAAGAAGCAATCAAAGCAACACTCCAAGTCTGTAATTGATGAGGCCATAACATCAGAACATGGCACAAAGCTCAAAACAGTTGATTTTATGTAATATCTTCCCTTTAAAATTCTTGACTCTGCTGAAATATGTATGAAGAAACATCCAGAAAAAACACAATTTTAAATGTCTGCAGTAATCCAAATATTAGTGAGTTTACTGTATAGATTACAACATTCATGCCAATAAGTTTATAGACCTTTAATAGACTCTTGTCTCTGAAAATAATGCAAAAATCAGGTTTGTCACTTTTAAAATTCAACAACTTTCTATTGTGTTTTTAAATAATTTCACTGACTGACTTATAAATAAATTATACTTCATCGTTTTATCATTCAGCCAGAACTGTGAGCTCTGGCTCTGCTTTAGGAACAGGTGGCGATATTTTGAGGGCGTGATACTAGTGATGGTGTCCCACGCTGCAGAGCGCCCAGATGTGCTGCATCCAGACAGAACATAGATGCCCTCAGGTTTCAACACCTATCCTGCTCAGATGAGCAGAGGACAAATTAGAATTTCATTCAGAAATATTGCTATTAAAATCTTCCCCGGGTATTTTCACCATTTCAGGACACAGTTCCTTAGAGTCTGAATAAGAGGCTGATCTACCTGAAGTGGGACAAGGTGCCAGAATCAGCTTTAAGTTCTGCTGGGAGTCTCTGGGGGTAAATATGTTGTGTGGTCACTATCCCGTTCAGTGTGAGTGATGGCAGCTGTGAGGGCGCCTCTGGCAATAGTGACTTCAACTATGGCTGCTTGGTCTCATGTAACAGCGCCAGGTGCTCAGGCTGTGCGGCACTTCATCGAGCATGCATGACTGTGGCCGAGGTAAGCACGTTTCTGAGGAAAACGATGCCGAAAGCCGAGTACAGTTCTGGCTCTGATTGTGGAAAACGTCAGCGCCGAGTTTATCTGGCCCCGGTCGGATCGTCCTTGCCTTAACCCGACTAATGAAAGCATGGCTGACTTTCTCCGACGGCATGGTTCTGGAGGTTCTGCGCGGGCCGCTGCGGCTGTATGGAGTGGCAGAGAGGGGAAGAGCGATCCCGGAGTTGAAGGCAGCTTTGACTGCTGGTGCAGCAAGTTATCACTCTGGTGTAAACTGCTGGTTGGGCAGGAAGGGGTTGTGATGGACACAACAACAAGTGTGACTGACTGCAGCTGTGGTGAGCAACACTCAGCACTGCATTGTTCACGCTACTTGTTACAAGCACGACTGGAGTGCGAGGCCAATGAGCACTCCAGCATCCCGGATAGACACTGCTGAGAGTGATTTCACTTCCAAATATAGCCAACGTTCAGCATTCCAAAGCATTTGTTTTGTTTTGGTGATGCAATTAGATAGAAATATAACTCGGCTTGGCTAACACAAGACACTTTTATTCCTATAATACCATTAAATGGTCACAAGATTACATATTCAGAATGTAAGAGTGTGCAGTGTGAAGAGAGACGATTTGGATAGTAATGTCAGACAAGCCTGAGGGAAAAGACCACGGTTACCGCATACATACAGTACATGGACGTTTAAAATGTGTGAACATATTCAGTTTTACTGAAAAATAAAGAAAATAAAAAATATAAGTACATACAGCTCTGGAGAAAAATTAAAAGACCACTTAAAATGATCAGTTTCTCATTGTTTTATTCAATGAACTGAGAACATGTCTCTGAAATTCTAAGCAAAAATTCAGTATTTATTTGCAGAAAACGAGAAATTGTCAAAATAGCAAAAAAGATGCAGCGCTTTCAGACCTCAAATAATGCAAAGAAAACAAGTTCATATTTATCAAGAAAAAACAATATTAATGTTTTAACTCAGGAGGAGTTCAGAAATGAATATTTGGTGGCATAAACAGGAGGTTTTCAATGGGATTCAGTGCAGTGGTATCTTAATTTATTCCAGAGCTAGCTAGCTATCGATCTATCGATATATAGAGATAGATATCTATATATGTACATGCCCTTCAGATTTAAAAAAAGAAACAACCTTTACCTCTTCTCATGGTGTGCTATACAGACACTCTCTCTCCCCTGATATAGAGTCATTCATCTCTGCATGGTCCCGAATAATTGGAATGGCTTCAACGGTAGGGCAATATGACCTATGTTTTGACAAAGTTAGCTAATAGTTATTTGACCACACAAAGAAATACACATTTAACACTTCCTAAATGGTTAATAACTTGCTGTTTGTCTCATCACAGAAAGCAGACCTTGCATCTTTCATTCTTCATCCAAACACACATGCAAACTATGAATGCATCATCACCTACTTCAGAGACATCACATGAACTTATGTCTAGCACTATTACTAATCAAATTAAACATCTTGTGATGGCAAAATTTGATTCCTGGACAAAGTTGGCAATGAAACGAACAAAACTATAAAAGGTACAAAAGGGGCAATGGGGAGAAATGAGCACATGCAGCTGCAGAAGCAATTGGAGAACAATAAAGCAGTCAGTTCATTTGTGTGGGATCACAACCGTCGAATCAAAAAGATGTGATATGCAAGCTGTGCTCCTTGTGGTGTCTGCATCGCTAGGCAACACAAATATGTATGACTACCTGAAATTTGAACACAAGAGTTTAATAAAGAAAGTGATAAATGTGTTGGTTGTATTCAGCCAATAATGGAACCAAATGTATGAAAGCATCTTTTACCTGTTTGTGTGAAAATGTGTGTAAACTTGTTTGTCTGAAGTAACTTGGCTCAGTTATTATTAGTCATAGCTTTTATAAAATTATTTTGTATTATATGAATTGGTGTTATTTTTATGTTCAATGTATTTTTTTAAAGACTGTTGAGACGCATAAAACCAGAAATGATTATTTTTTTAAATTAAAACACTATTCTTAATCTTTTGCCTGTTACCTTAATTCAAGACAAAACAAATCATGAGTTGAACGCTAACCAAAATAATGATGATTTTCTGCTTGCTTATGCCCACGTAAAATGCATTTATATAAGCTGCATAAGCATGTGATTCACAAGAACAAAGAGGCCATGATTAAAGAGTCTGAGGGAGAATGTTGTTTTTCCAAAAACATAACAGTTGAGCCTTTTATATTCAAATTTGTCGTGCGTAAAAAAAAAGAACTTAGGGGGTCTGTTCATGTCTAACCATTATACTTTTATCTATTTTTTTTTTAAAGTTATTCTCCAGCTTTTGGCTTGCAGCCCTCAAGACGCCCCCATTAAACCCTCCATCCCACTCAGACAATGTTGCTTTTCTCTGTCTGCTTACGGTTTTCTTTTGGGACCTGCAGTAACATTATTAGAAAGAGAAATGGTTGCACTCCTGCCAGAAAAAGCCCTCTTTTTATTAGCTGGAAAACCTGAAGCTTCCTTACAGATCAACTAGCATGCTCCCAGACATTTGTTTTTCCTCCCATCATCTATAGCTAAAGATTTATTAACACGTTTAATTAAACCTGTTATTTTTCGTCTCTTAGACCAGTAAACATCAGATTCTAGCTGAATTCCTGCGGAGCCCTGTTTGCTTTCATTCATTTTCTTTGATAAGAGTTCAGGGCCAGTAAACCCCCCCAACAATAGCTTCCACGGTGCTCAGTTCAATAAAGCTGCCCGGCTTTTTTATCTCTTTCTTTTCTCATCTATAATTGAAAGCTGGCAAATCTACTTCGGGAAAAACTCAGCCTATAAGTCGACACAACACCAAACACAGACCGCTGGGTCACTTTAGTTCAGTGAGTAAGTGCCTCATAGCCAGAAACATGCAGGCATGTGAAGAACCAAACAGACTTTACAATATGAGCCGGGTTTTTCCCCCCACAGTAGTAGAGCATTGACATCATGGTTGATCTGATTTTTATAAGACTGCTTTTTAATAACTCAAATAATGTGTAGATAAATAGATCTAACGACAATATGAGGAAGCAAAATACCAGTTTAATTGGATGTTTCTGATAAAGCCTTACACAGAAATTGTAAAATACCAAACTAGTTTATTCTGAAGTGGTGTTAATGTGAGGGTGTGTGAGCCATGCCCTGTGACTGAGACCAATTATTGATTGGACTAAATAATTACTGAATGATTTACAGACAAAGGAAAGCAGTGACTAGGGCACAGTAGCATATCTGGCAACGGTAAAGGGAAAATGGAGTTGATTATTTGAAAAAATAAACCATTTTGGTTAAATATTCAGCGTTTCCAGGGTAACGGTAGAGCGTTAATCCTCTAGCGATTCGATTCCTGACCTCAGGACCTTTGCTGCATCCGTTTCCCTTTCCTTCACTCTCTGTCCATTTCCTGTCAGATAGTCTGATCGATCCTTTAAAAGTAAATAAAGTTTATAAAATAAAGCCGATCACATGTGTTTTGCATTCCTGTGATTGTGTCTGTATTAGAGGTGGCTGACATGGCATCGAAATTACAGGATTTCAAGAGACATTTGTGCTAAAGATATTTAAATGATGATATTTCAAAAAGCTGAAGAGGGGCCGCAATAATAATTAAATGGAAGAGAATAATAATAATAAAAAAGTGAAAGAATTACTCCTGATGGCAGCAGTAGGGACATTTGCAAATCCAAGAAAATTATTGGTATATGAGTAGTTATCTTAGGTTTATTGCATCCTAAGTGAAATGATAATGTTAAGCCCACATTACCGCTTAAACCCCTGGTAGACTTAAAATTAATATCTTTTACTTTTATTATCAGCATTTATTTTGACTGGAATTATAATTAAGTTTGATGGTCTGTGAGAGGAGTTAAATATTCAGAGGATGGCAAAGAGGCCTTACAACTTTAATTACTATATATACAGTATATATATGGGGGGGTGTGTGTGTGTGTACTAGATGATGCATGGATGGATATTATATGCTGAAATACTGTAACATTTAGAGCCTTAGCTAATTTGCAATGCAAGAATCCCCTAAAGGGCCTTTAGCAACATAAATATTCCTCTTTATAAATGCTCATCTTTTGAGAAATGCCTGATAAATGTAAATCTAAATATGCTAAAAAAACAACTTTACAGTGATTATTGCCAAAAGAATATCACCCTGCTGTAGTTGAGCTGGCTGACCACAGATGTTCAAACATTAATCTTCTGTTCACTCCAGCATACACATATAAACAATATTTTGTATTTTGTAACCATGAGAGTTTCCTCAGTGTTGCCGTCTCTGCTCCAACGTGGGGTATAAGGTGGGTTTCAGAAAGCTGTCACAACGTTCTGACAGCACTTCACCCAAACCACTTTAAGCTTTATCATTTATTTAAAGGACTATCTGACTCAGTGCAGACGGCTGCAAAAACGTCAAGAAACTTGCATCTCTCTCCTACTGAGGATCTTTGCATCAGAAGGAGTTTACTGATGTGGCAGGCTAACTCTAGCCAACCCTCTGTTTTAATGGCTGACAACTCGGACCAAAACATGTCTGTGGGGGAAAAAATGCACTGCACTAGACCCACGCTTCATAGATGTTGTGCTTTTGTAAATTTTTTAATTTTTATTTGTTTTCAAGGAATATTGTTTTCATGCTGTGCCCTGAGCTGCCCCACCTGACAGATCTGACTCAGCTCGTTGAGGACGGCACACAGGAAGCGTTTTTTTTTTTTTTTGTTGTTGTTGTGAATGCTACAATATTTGGCTTTACAAGAGATTCCTCCACCCATATAGAGAAGTCTAAGAAGAAGCAGACTGTGCTCAACAAATTGTTTGTGATCTTTTGGAGAAGAAACTAAATTAAACGAGAACAAAAAAAAAAAATGTATTAATTGCATGGCCCTAATAGGCTTCATTCGCGTTAGATGCCATGAATGAGGATCAGCTTTTACTACCTGGACACCAAACTCCTAAGAGAAACATCATATTAATAGAACACCAGAACAGCTGGTTACAATAGATTTTTTTGCTTCTTATTTTTGTTATTGAGCTGCAAAATAAAGACAAGTAGTTGTTAAGAAGCTAAGGAAAGGAAAGGTACAGCATGACAACAGAGGGGGGCTAAAGGCTCACATCAAGACAACCGTGGAGATCCTCTCTGCCAGATGTTTATCTCCATCTGGAACAAGGAGCGCGTTTCTCCGTATTTTTCACGCATCCGCTCCTGTAGGCAACATTTGTTTTTGTCATTTACTTTAAACTGAAGATATAATATTTTTTCCCCCTCTTTTTTCAGTTTTGTTTGTCACTAGCAATATGCCGAAGCTGACATCGTGTTGACCGTAACATATTCGTACGGGCGGCACGGCCGACAGTTGGTTTATTTCCTGAACATCCCTTCGTCTCTTAACTCATCCTCATCAGCAGTTGTTTGTGAGTTGGGCTCTAGAATCAGCCACCTCTCTCTGCTCACACCTCCTCATTTAGGCCATCAGCCTCTGGTATAAACCACTGCATCACTAGGAGATGCTTTCAGCTAAACGGTTTTTACTGCTGCTTTTTTCAGCTCCATGTGATCCTTTTCAACCAGATGCAAAGATCAGTGAGGGCTTTGTCAAACCAGACATTGTTATTACAGTAAATATTTTGAATTTTACTGATAGTTATGTTAGTCTGGTGTCCTTTTATGCAAATATGATGACTAATTGACCATAAGTCATTTCAAAATAAAGACAAAATGGGTGCTGACTGATGTAAGACAACATCTACAATTCATAAGATGAACTCTGAATATCATCAGCTTTGTTTAAAATGACACTCCCCTTCTTCACTACACCAGCTTCACTGCAAAACGGCTTGGCTGGCCTCATCCATTCAAAAACACCACCTTCTAAAAGGCTAAAGCAGCCATTGCGTCTGCCATCATGATGAAAGGTGAAGTTTAATAGTACCGGTAGTTCTTACCTTGGCAGCATTGTCAACGAGCAAGGTGCTGACAAACAAATATGGAAAAGAAAAGCTTCGTCAGCTCTCCCACAAAACCTTCACAACTGCAAACCAGACACAATCTGCAAACCCGTACATGTGCCAGCAAGTGGAACCACAGCCTGAAACCTGCAGATGAAGGGGCTTAGGAGAGGGTGGGTAAGCCAGCGACAGCCTTGGAAAAGCTCGCAAAAAATTTATTATGGATCATATTTTCTGGTTTCATGCAGAAAAACGGAGCAGATATATCCAACCATCTTTACTGACTGGGAAATTACTAAAGCGAGTCCAATATCCACAATGGATGGAATTTTTGGTTAACTATAATATTTGTGATGCTGTGATTAAAAAAAAACTCTATTTAGATGATATTTCTGGCCACTTGGATGGACTTTCACAATTTTTTTGTGCCAATAATTGATACAGATGTTGCTGACAAAGATTAGAAATTTAAACAAAAGTGGAGGGGAAATCATGGGTCAATCTTTACCTACATCATCGAGAGGCGTAGGTAAGGTCACCAGACCATCAAAGTGTAAACACTAGCTGGGCTTCCATTACAGAGGTGCACAAAGCTTTGTCAATACGCCGCTAATGCAATTACAATTAATAACAATTTTGCAATTGTGGTGTTAAGTAAGGAACGCAATTAAAATCACAGGTGAGTAAGTTTGTTCACGCGATAAGTCATTAAAAACAGGCTGTGCCACGATGCTGCAACTACTTCCTGTTGCCTTCTTTGTGGTTTGCGGCAACGGCAACATCCGGTTGCCGCATTTTGACGCGGTCAAAAACCCCCACCTCATTTTAACGCAGAAACTTTTTTTTTGTTTCCATCAAGCAAATTTATTTTTCAATGTCAAATTGCACAATTATATGGTTAAAGGAAATGCAGCTACAGAGACAGACAACTACACCTAAAGACAATTTATACAGACCAATCAACCCAACAGTCATGTTTTCAGTCGGGGTGACGAACCCAGAGAGAACCCACACAGCTGTGAGAACATGCAAAATCAATGCAGACACCCCACGTCCTTCTTCTGTGATTTGGAAATGTTTGCCTTCCCTTACACCATCTAGGCGTACTAACTGTGTTTGTCATTAAATTGAGGTGAATAACATCAGTGATCCTCTGCAGAGGCAAACTTAGTTTTGGGGAACTTGAAGTTGGGTGTTTTGCTTGGTCAATTCCTTCCCCCCTCAACACCTCAAACTTTCGTTTAACAGGCCTGAGGAGACATAATGTTTAAGTTCTTGCAGTCGGATCCTATATATCACCTTTATCACCTTCCTCTCTAGCTGTCGGTGAAGGCAGACGCTCTTTTTCTCTGCTCCCTCCATAAGCGCTGTTTGCCCTGCTTTGCTCTCTGTTCTGCACTGTCTCTTTGGAGAGTTCCCAACTCGCCTTGTTCGCTGGCATGTTGTCTCTAAATGTTGCTCATATGTGCAGAGGTTTTTTTTGTTCCTGCTGGATGCAATGTAGGATATTTTTTCCCCCCTCACCTTCCCCTCCTGATGTCTTTTCATCTAATTAAAATAAAGGGCAGCACCTCTGCACTCGCGGACGACTATCTTCCTTGCTTTTTTTCTTGTCTTTCTATTGTCATTTTTGGATGGGTTGTATTGAAACAAATTTTGTTTTGTTTCTGTACAATAAGAAAATAAAAAAAAGCTGATTCTGATTCCAAAAGTCAACACAGACTTCCTTTTACAGCACTTCGAATTGCACAGCAAAGAGCTGCAGGATCTCGGAGAGATATGTTGTTTAATCGTTAGTGGCATATAAACTAAATTTAATAATTTACCTTTAATGTGACCTTTCTGTACAAATAGTTGCTCTGACAAGAATTACTTTCCCTCTCACAGCCTGCAGGGTATGAAATGTGTGCATGTAGCAGAAGTGAGACATGGACGTATTCTCTGAGGATAACCTGTGACAGTTCTTTACCAAGAGGGCAGAATCAGGGCTACAGCTCATCCTGTCCTCCAAAAGGACTACCTTTCCCATTCTTGGCATGAGCTCAAGCTCACTCAAAGTGGATGATAGAGTCCAACGCAGTTGTCACTTTGTCTTTTCCTGCAGCTCATGGATATGCTTCAGTGCAATGCCAAGGTCTGACTGAGCACACCGAGCGTAGCAGGGACGTCGCTAAAGCTGGTGATGGAGAAAAAGTGATGCAAAGAGCTGAAAACCAACATTTCTGATTGAACATGAAAACAAAGCATCACACTTTGTTTCCTTGCAAAAGTACTTAAAACAGCCAGCTTCAATGTATTTTATATAGATTTCACAAGGTGGAATAATTTGTGCATCTGTGTGGTCAGTTTTCTTTACTCTGTTGCTCCTTAGTGAGAGTCCAGCCGTGACCGTATACCATGATGACCAAACATATGGAGAAAATGAGACTACTCCATGACTGTCTCATTTTTACCTTTCAATTTGAAAAAGTAACATTTAATTCCATTACATTTTTATCCAGTTTAAATAGTCAGTCTGAATAAGATGAACAGAGAAGCCATCAACTTTTTCTTCACGGTAAGAAAAACCACCTACTGTTGCCCCAGTAACATACATAAATGTATAAACGGTGGATTTAAACGACTTTTGAATGATTTGTCTGCCCTGACCTGAATGCGCAGTCTCACAACTTCCTCCTGGTCCTCATGGACCTCAACTGCGCCCCAGTTTGTGCGTAAACAAGTGTTTCAAGGTTTTGATGTCAGTTTGGAAGATGAATCCACGTTCTGCTGCCACATTTTAGACTTTAGACCGGAATTACAAGCAACACATCAGCCCAAGCTTTGAAAACGAAGAAACGAGACGATGCTCTGAAGAGAATTTACTTCTTGATTCATTTGGTTTCTTCCACGATGTATTTGTATAGTTGAAAATGTCTACACGTCTGCATCAAGCGATCTGTCAGATTTTTAACAATTTTGTTTAAAAAGAATGAGCAGAAATTTCCATCTCTACATTTGCAATTCTGGCAGAGAAGTAACTCTTAACAATTTTCACCTGTATCTACAGTGAAGAGTAGTTGTGCAAAGTATTGACCCACTGTTCCTATCGAAGGCAAACTTTCACACTTTTCAGCTTTTTAAATACATTAAAAAAAAGTAAAATTTCTTCCACATAATAGTTATTTGCTGTTTTGCCACATAAAGCCTCAATTTAAGTAGCTTAAGGAATATTACACAGGTAGTGTTTTAGAAATACTTTTGCAAATGAACAGCAGTTATTTCCTGTACTGTAGTGTTTTTTTATTATATAACAGCAATCATGTGTGCCTTGGCTGTGGTAAGAATTTATTCATGTCTTATTCAGCTTTTATCAAAGAGGAAAGTTCATGGTTTTTCATCTGGGACAAAGAATCATCCACGGTAAAAGCTCTCCTGGCAAATCCTCGATGAAATTGGAATTTTGTGGAGACACGCTGTGTTTACAAGTACCAAAATACAAAACACCAAATGCAATAAAGTAGACCTGTGATAAAATTGCTGGTGGCCTCTGTAGTCTCTTAGTCTTTTATTATACTTACTTTAATACAACAGTTCCTGCTTTATCAAAGCTGCTGTGATGCTTTTTTTAAAAAAGCAATGAGATCACTTTACTTTCTTTCTACAATCTTCTCCCAGCATTACAAAACCTTGAACTAACCAAAAACCTTGTGTGGAATATTTACACATGAACCTAAAAGCACTCATTAAATCCACCTTCAAAGCTAAAAATGACCCCCGTCTCTTCATTAGAGCTTGGAAGCACACAAACCACCGTCTACCACATGTGACATCACACGTTTTAATGCTTTTAAACCACGAACAACACATTTCCTGAATCAAACGCTAAACAATCCCGATGTGCTCGTTAAAATGAAATAAATTCAGTCTAATTCGAGCCGTAAAATCTCCTTGTGCACATAAAAGGTTTATTTGAATGACTCTGACGACACTTGCACTAGGTTCGATCATGACGGTGCAGCATAGTGGATGGAAAATAATCTCTGTGAAATAAATGTCTCTGTGCTATACCTCGAGTAATAAGGTGTAGGCTGAGACAGCAGGAAGGTGTCCAGAAGCTGCTCACATTAAAATACCTGCAATCCTCTGGGACTGTCTGATAAAATAACTATAAATACTGCCGTCTCCGAGGGGAGGGGGGATTTACTTATGAAGGAAGGAGCTGCTGGTTCTGTGCAGAAATTTGCTGTTAATTTAAAAAGATTGCAGTCCACTCTGCTGGGTATACAGAATGACTGTCACGTAAACTGAATTAGCCCCGTTAACCTTTTACTTCGCACCACCACCACAACCTCTACTGGAACTCATTTTGCAGCTTATTAAAAAAAAAACCCACAAAGAATATTGAAATAACTTTTCATGAATTGTTAAAGAGAAAATCTGCTAACCTGCTTAACAGATCTACAGATTTAAAAAGACAATACAGTTGTTGTTCTTCAACTATATCTTCATGGATGAAGTGTTAACAAGTTGAAATCTTGTCAGTTTTGCTTTAACATCATATTTTGTTTACAATATATTCAGAACTTTTAACTTATTTAATTACTAACTTTTTGCAAAATCTGAGTAAAATTCAACAAATGCTTTAAGTTTTTCTGTCATTTAGAGTAGGGAAAAAAAAACATATAGTTGGTAGTATTTATTAAATTTCCCATTGGGATCAATACATTTTCTTTAAATTTGTGTCGTCCAAATTATGCTTCTCCGGATATATTTGATTATTGGAAAAAAGAAATCAGAGAGTCTGAAGGGAAAAATAAAACAATAGTGAAAAGGAGGACTATACGGAAAAAAGAAGAATCTGGCAGGAAAGTAATAAAAACTGTCTGGCTTTTCTCTGTGTGGGAGGAGATTAAATGACTTGAAAACCAGGTGAAATGAACTCAAGGAAAGGAACTACTGACTGATTAACACAAATGAAGGAACAACACATTTGTGTATTCAGAAAGCAATCTTTCTGAACCAAAAATGCTAAAGACAAAACACTAAAATACAGATCTGAGATAATGCGCAAAGTACAGAATACAAGAACCAACAAAGTTCAACATGAAGGAATGAACTGAGTATGGGATGCCACAAGCAATGGAAAGCTGTTCTTTAAACAGCGCAGAATAATTCAATCCTGGCTGTATTTTTATATGTAAAACCTTTTTTTGTTTTTTAATGCAGTTTATTTTTTCCAAAATTTCATTTTTGCAGAATTCCACGTTCGACACCTGGACGCCCAAGTTATTCTATCACCATTACCTGTTGTATTTTGACTGTGCTCTGCTTCACTCACTCAGCAACAATAATGTTTAGAATGTTGTTTCAGTGAATTTTACTGCATTTGTTTCTAAAGAGTGACAAACACTTTGAGTTACTACAGAAGAGCCCTCTCTTTTTATGACCATGCTTGACTGGGTTGTATCGAGAGAGCTACCATGTTATAACAACATACCTAAACATACATAGCTTTACCATTCCTTATCTGGAAAACTGTCTAAATCCGTATGCATGTCTTCAGAAATTTTTATTTGCCTCTTAATACTAATTTGCTCCTGCTAAAGATTTTAACAGTGGGGCAATTACATGACAAGTTTAACATTGTACTTAAAGCTCATTTGATCAGATGGTTTTAATTAATTGCGTGGAGATGAGCAAAACTTTCTGAACGATTAAGCAATTAACATTAGCTAAGCTGATTACAAAAAGCTTACTGCTTCAGTGACCAATAGGGTCGGCCTGCCACTATGAACATCAGCTTAAAGGGTGAAATAATCTTGATTGTTAGGATGAAACCACAATCTGTAGACCAAACTCTGGTATTCCACGTCATACACAATACTCCATATCAACGGTAAAAGTGATATGAATGGAAATTAATTCCATCCATGTTTCTTCATCTGGATGAAGTTTCACTACCCTAAACTTGTAGGTGTTCCCAACTCCAAAATTAGCTGTAAAACTAACATGTTTAAACAAAGTAAAAGTCAAAAGCTTTAATTCATTGCCTTTCTGTTCAGTGTCTGTTATGTGATTGCTCATGAAATGTGTTTTCAATTTTATGAATGAGAAATAACCCTTAATAGAAGCTACAAATTATTATTATTATTGTCTTTTAAACAACCTTAAATAAGTGTAAATTAATTTGGCGATTTGGGATTTTTGATGGACATGAAGCTACTAATCAGACGCCAACTTTTGAGGTTGTGACTGACGGTAGCGACTGCATTGAACAGCATTAATATTTAACTTCATGCCTTAAAGACTGCTACAGTTACTTAAAAGAAAATCAGGGGTTTCTTCAGGTCTAACCAAATTATGCTGAATACAGGTGGAGCGACTTCCTCTAGATGAGAAAGTGACTGAAGGCTGATAAAGAGAGAGCAGGAAAGAACAGGCTTCTCATGATGTACATGAAATACTGTGCATATATTATCCTTTTTCTTTGCAACTTTTACAGGACATTTTGAAAGGCATGTCTGCAGATCACGTTAAAAAAAAAAAGCTTCTTCTTTGTTGGCGTTAAAATACCTTTGTTCTTTACCTTTGCCACTTTTGCCACCTTCTTGTCTCTCTGGTTTTAATGTAGATATAAATCTTAAGCAATCCCTACTGTTGTCTATGGAAGCTGCCTTTTCTCTATACTGCCCAGAGGATTGAGCCTTTGAAGCCAGTTGACTTGGCAACCTCTGCTGTGATATTACGTTACAATCTGAGCTTAGAAAAGATGGATCACTTCTAATTGTACAAAAATAAAGACATCTCAAGTCTTTTAAATGTCACATCTGTCAGCCAGTGCCAATATAAATCGGACAATAGCTGGTCTTGTTGAACCATCAGCCCGGAGCGCAAAATGTTTTATTCACGACCACATAACAGGCAAAAGAAATAATTGAGACGCTAAAACAAATATTGACGTGTACAGCCAAGTGCAAATTTCTGCTTTTTACATAACTGGAACATTTACGGCCAAGCGATGAGAAGTAATTTAAACATGCCTGCAGGATACTTGCATCTGTGTTTCCTTTCCAAATTACTTTAAAAAGGAAACTCTGGGAGGGTGAAGGGGGGGCGGTGTTATTGTTTTACTCTGATGAAAAGATATGTCCTCTAAGGACAGAGAAGGCAACGTCTACAGGAATTCTGCTCACACTGCTAAAGCACGATCACACAAAGCCCAATGACGTTTTCTGCCTTTTATTAATTATTTTTTTAACTTGCTCAGGAACTCCGGGTCACAGAATAACAACAAAAAAAACCCACGCATTAGTCGATTTGACAGACACACAGTTTTCCCGCTCAAGAAGAAGTGAAAATAATTGCATTGCTCACGCTGCAGATTGCGACACCCTCAGGAGCCAGTGACACACACAATTTACTCAGCTGCAATACAAAATTAAATAAAGACAGCTAAAGTTTCTCTTCTCTTACAGAAACCCTTCAGGACTTCCAAATAACCTCCACTATCTTTGGCCCAAGAAGAAGAAAAAAAAAAAAGAAAACTCACCAGGTTACCAAGGCAACAGCTTGCTGAATGATGTTTCGCCCACAGTGTCTTACGAAAAGACGAGCATCATCACACTTATGAAAGTCACC
The DNA here is from genome assembly GCF_002775205.1 of Xiphophorus maculatus. NCBI lineage: Eukaryota > Metazoa > Chordata > Actinopteri > Cyprinodontiformes > Poeciliidae > Xiphophorus > Xiphophorus maculatus. The sequence continues at coordinate 23,895,945 of NC_036453.1, read as the reverse complement.
AAGGAGCGGTGAATTATCGCCTTCATTTGCGCTCGTTACCTTTTCCATGGTCAGAACAGTAAACAAAATGTCATCTTCAAGATGTGGAGTGGCTGTGGAAAGCTTTAATTACCGATATATGCTTGCACCAAAAAACCCATTAGTGCTCCACCCTTTCATCCACACGACTCGCAAATGAACCAAGCATGCCGAGTCACGAAAAGTGCATCCGCCGTCCAGCAGAATACCCTTTAAGTCTATCTTTTCCAGCTTATCTGGATCCACGGCGAAAAATACAGCCAAGCGCCGTCTTTCCTCGCGGAACTAAAATTGCTTCTAGTCCTCTGCCAGCTTTAATCGTAAGTCATATATCAAATATTTGTATTCCGTTCTCACAGCCAAAAAATAAATAAAAAATCAAGTTAGGGAAAGGCAGCGTTTTTTTTTTTACGGTTTTAAATACGGCATTCATCATCGACACTGTTTCGGGTCTCGGATGTCTGACATTTGCAAAGTGTCTCATGACCTGCAGACATTCTGTCTCTGGTGTGCGGCTGGACCTAAAATTAAGATGTAGTCTCCTTGGAAAGGCTGACATTTGGAAACTTTTCCATTCGCCTTAAGCTCAGACAGTACAAAAGACACATAGTGTCTTGTGAAAGAACGCAAAACCCTTGAGTTTTTTTTGTCGAATTTGCCACATTACAACCCTAAAATGAGATGATTTTCATGAGATTTTATGTGAAAGACTAACAAGAAGCGCAAGACTGTGACGTGGAAGAAAAAGGGGTTTCAAGCATATTTACCCCCCTTTACTCTGTTATTGATAAATAAATCTAAATGCAACAAGTTGCCTTCAAAAGTACACTTTTCAGATTTTATCTGTAAAACAATTTGCACCATTATACATCACTGGTTGTAGTTTGACAAAGTGTAAAAAAGTTCAAGGAGAATTAATACAAGGCAAGGAAAATGCAGTGTAATATGTATTTAACTTGGAGAAAAATGGCTACCCATACAAATCAATACATGATGAGATCAATCCCTACTGTAACTACAGCGCAGACGTGCAGGTTTCAAACGTTACTCTAAAAATACCGGAGTAAAGGATTTAACTGTGGATTTATTATTTTTAGCGAGTCATTATGCGATTGTGATTTCTCACTGCCTTCCTTCTACAGAACCGCACAGCGTGAGGCGCTGACAATGGCTTCTAAGAACACTTAATATTAGAGAGGGAGGGCTCATGAATTCATTTAAAAGCGAGGGCGCTAAATCCCCAAAAATGTTCCTCAAATTTACATCCCTTTCATCATGTTCAGAAGAATGCAATCCCACCACCGTGAAAAAGGTCCAAATCTCAGTACAGAATGGCGGAAGAACAAAAAATGACAAGAATATGTTAAACCGTGCCGCTGGGGAACAAGACGATGATATTTCTGCTCGTGTTTGTTTTTATCCCTCCTCTAATTTATTGAGATGTGCATCTTCAAAAAAAAAAAAAAATCCTCCTGATCAAGACTCTTCTGTTTCTGTACAAACTACAGAAATTATAGTCCTGGAAGAATATTTGTCCAGGAATAAAGCAACTACTGTGTCAAGACAACACTAACCAGCTTGCATACAGAGCTAATTCTTCCTATATGAAAAGAGATTGAATGATTTGTTTAACATAAATGCTGAAAGCATTGAGACCAGAGCCCGATGGAGAATAAATTAAAAAAGGAAAAGTTATTGAAATTTCAATAATAATCCAAGACAACACAAGCAAACACAAAGTTCAGTTTTTAAATGAAGGTATTTGCTATTAAGGGGAAATTTCAAAACCTAATGGTTGGGTCGCCCTTAGCAACAACTGCAACCGAATGTTTTGCAGAAACTTGCGATGAGTCATTTACAGCTGTGGAGGAATTTTTGCCCACTCCATCTTCACAGAATTGTTGTAATTTAGCCACATTGGGGGAGTTTTCCAGCATGAACTGCCTCTATAACGTCGTGCTGCAGCATGTCAGAAGGATTCAGGTGAGGACTTTGACTAGGCTACTCCAAAGTCATTTTGTTTTGCTTCAGCCGTTGAGAGGTGGACTTGCTGGTGTGTTTTGGATCATTGTCCTGCTGCAGAACCCACGTCAGTTTCATCTTGAGGTCATGAACAGATGGTCAGACGTTCTTCTTTATGATGTTTTGGTCCTCAGTGGAATTCATGGCTCCATTTTCTTCCAGGTCCTGAATCAGCAAAACAGTCAAAGTCCCACAACAATGTTTTATTGTTGGTATTATGTTTTTTTTTCTCTTTCTGATATCTGGTTTAACTTTCACACCAGATGTAATGGGACACATGCCTTCCAAAGGTCTTTGTCCCATCAGTCCAGTGAACGTTTTCCCAAAAGTCTTGGGGATTATCAAGATGCGTTCATGAAAAATGAAAACAATGTTCCTTTTGCTCAGCAGTGGTTTTGGAACTGTCATGCAGAGTTCAAAAACCCAGTCTCTTTCTTATGGTGGAGGCATGACCTCCGACCTTAACTGAGGCCAGTGAGGCTGGCACTTCTTTAGATGTTATTGTTGGGCCTTTTGTAACCTTTTCGATGAGTCCTCTCTGCGATCGTACTTGGGTGTTGGAGAGGCAAACCCTTGGGAACGGCCACAAACGCGGCATATGGGTAAAACACTTTTGAATAACACCCAACTTTTTATGAACTGTGGCATGCTGGAGCCAGCTGCAAACTGTTCAAAGAAACATAAACAAACCGTCATCCTCCTACTACTTCCTGTCGTCGTCTTCAGTGTTTCTGCCAGTAACATTTTGTCAGGCAGGTCCTATTTAAGTGATGTCTCAATTAAGAGCAAGTGTGGCATTAATCGGAGCTGGCTGTGGCTACAAACAGTGAATGTAGGTGTGATAAACCTACAGTTATGTTTTAGCATGGAGGGGCAAACACTTTTTAACACAGGGCCATGTAGGTTTAGATTTTTTTTTCTCTAAATAGTAGACACCTTCATGTAAAAGCTGCAGTTTGTGCTTACTTTTCTCGTCTATGACTGATGTTTAAATTGGCTATCAGTCAAAACACTTAAGTGTGACAAACATGCAAAAATTAGAAAGTCAGGAAGGGGGCTAATACTTTTTAACACCTCTGTATCTCCACTTCTTTGTCTGCACAAACTCTGCATAGCTTTCTTTTTATCTTGGTTTGTTCCACCTCTCATCATCTGTTATCTCCCCTCAGAGCTCAGTGTTCAATGACTGACGTGATTGTGGTTCAGTATATGCAGGGCCTCTCATAATTACATACTGTTATCATAATCATTTAAAGGCTGCTGCTGCTGCTAATTTAGCCCAGCGCCTGCTTTACCAGAACGACGGAGACACATATAGAGACTTCCAAGCTAGCCTCTTCTCTTCTCGCCTTTTTTCAGCATAAACATGAGACATTTGCGGAGTGAATGGTAATAACATCGTCTTGCTCTGAGAGCCAAAAGCGCACACTCGACGCACAAAGAAGCAACAAAAAACTGTTTTTGTTTTTTTTTTCTCCCCAAACACGGAGGAAGATATTACTCTCATTTATTTTGTAATCACTTGAGATGCTTTGGTTTTTACTGCATCATGCCTCCATGTGCCTGAAGGAACAATAATGCAAATGCAAACCCCGGCAACAATCTGCCTCCGTCTTGGCCACATTTCGTTTGACTGCACGTGCGCGCCGACTTCAAAGAACAGAGATGACAGTGGCTGGGAAAAAAAAAAAAAAAAGTATTCATTCCCCTTAAGAGATGAATGCATTTTGTCCTGTAGGAACCACGAACTGCATTGTATTTTAATTGGATTTTATGTAATAGACCAAGACAAAGTATAAAGTGAATTGTTAATGGCTGTTCAGGTTATTATGAAAATGTACAAAAATCTGAGAGATATGCTCTCTCCCCTGAGTCAACACATAATAGAGCCTCCCTTTGCCTTTAGGCTCCCAGGTTTGTCCATCTCAAAACATCTCTGATTATTCTTCATTGCAGAATAGCATAAGCTTGAAGAGTCATAATATCATTCAGATCTTGGCCTGGCCTGTTCTAACGTGTGACCACACGTTTACCTAAACCTTTCCATTGCAGATCTCTCTGTATGTTTTGTTCTGGACTATTTCCCCACTGGAAGGTAAACCTGTAACCCCGTCTCAAGTCTTTTGCAGCCTCTAATAAGTTTTCTTCCATGGATACAATGTATTTAGCTCCATCAATCCCATAAACCCTGATCAACATCCATGTTCCTGCTGAAGATGTGCATTCCCACAGCACAATGCTGCCACCACTATGTTTTATAACTGAGTTTGGAGGGGGCGGGGGCAAAAGTAGTCTCTTATTAGGACACCTTCTAATGCATGTTTACTGTGTTTCCCGACATTGCTTGTTGTAAAAATTTTTTCAAGAATGTCTTTCTTCCAACTACTGTTTCATCACCTCATGTTACTAAAAACTGCTTTACATAGACTGAGCATTAAATAAAACACGTTTCTTAATTAATACAAATAAAATATTAAATACTTATCATATATAGAGGGAAAAAAAACACTTGCTTGGTTGTTGTTAGCTGCTAGTTCTCTCTAGGTCGCATAAAAATAAGAGAAGATTATGGTGCAAATCAAGATTAGCAGATTTCATGTGGATGCAGTTTCCCTCCAGAGCTATTGAGCTCTGCTGCTCCTCCAGAGTCGCCATGGGTCTCTGTTTTATTTTGTTTTTAAAAAAAGGTTTAAAACTGGTGTTCTAACAATCTGTGCTACGCAAGAATCCATCCCACCTTGTGGTAGCGTGCATGCGCACATTGATGCTACGTCACAAACTGCTTACTCAGCAGATTTCTTATCAAAACATCCTACCTGTGGAAGTTTTGTTTCGTCTCTTTCTTTTTTTTCACTAAACCGTGCTAAAAAGAGCATGTTGGTAGCAATGTGAGATTGAAGCTGTATCTATGGTGTACTATTAGTGTATATTAAGGATACTATCATTTCAGATGCACAGTGACCTGTGCAATCCGGTGGACACATTGTGGCTGTGCTGCATTTGAAAAAGTCATATAATGTATTGAGGCGCAAAAAAGAGTTTAAGTGAACTATATTTGTAGATGTCTGTGTTTAATTTGTTTCCCCGGTGTGACGCTGTGACGTCTGCGATAGCTTTTCATTTTAAGCAGGTAGGACATTCTGATGATGAAGTGCTATTTTTGTGTTTTTGTTGTGCATGTAAAGCGTTCCAATGCTATTCTGAGCATAACTCCTAAGATTCCACTTCAGTCCCGTCACTTAAATGATGTTATGAACACAGCCTGCTGTAGTTTTCGGTTTGTAAAAGTGACGGTAGCAGTTTTGGACGCGTAGCACCGACAGGTAGACATAGCTATCTATTCGTGCTACAGTAGGAAAATCTGACGAGGTAGCACTGATAGACAGAACACCGGCTTCTCTTCACCATTATGCACCACATTGTGCCGGTCCATCACATAAAACCACCATAAGACACATTGATGTTGTTTTGTTGTGACTCGTCCATAAATGCTAAAACTTCAAGAGGTATAGTTACTTTAAAAAAAAAAATCTTCCTGAAAGCCTTCCATCTTTTTAACAGAGTGATGTTCCAGCTTCAGAAAGATCTGCTCAGTCTGCTAGCTTGCTTGCAGTGGGCAAGAAATCTGAACAGCATTTTGTTCCCCACACAACAATTTAGTGTGAAGGAAAACATGGTGGTGGTTTGGGGATGGGAGGTGAGGGGGGGGGGGGGGGGGGCGGGGGGAGCTCCATATGTCCAAACTGGCTAAGCCATTTAGTTGTGGTCACACTCATGAGTCCAGGATCATCATGTTTCGTGCAGACTGAGAGCTGGCCGTGCGGAACACCATACGGCTGTGTGTTCTGTCACACTGAAAGGTGTGGTAACAACAATGGAGAGTTGCACAAGGGAAAAACTGCCTGAAACATTTGCAAGCGGGAAAAGCGGTGGAATTCTCCTAAAACCTCAAACTGGACGGTGTCCAGTAATTAAAACGAGAACGTGGCCTCTGACTCCGGCTGGTTGAAAATCAGGAAAAAGATTAAGCTAAAATTCGAGCAATAACGTAGCTCCCTCTGATATGCGGGCTACATTTTAACCTCTGCACACTTCAGACTGAAATTAGGTGATGATTAAAAGCCACCGTGACGTCACCCGCAGCCTTAAGGACTTAACGACCTATTTTGAAACCTCTGCATGCAGCATTCTTGGATGTTTTTCAGACAGAAGATGTTCAGAGGGCAGAACTATCTGAATACCTGAAAACTCATTTAGAAAGTGGCAATGACACTTATGAGGAAAGAGTTAAGTGCTCCTGCCAATAATGATATTACATTTTGAGCTTTAGTACAATTTAGGCGTACATGGTGCCTTGTAACATGTAATAACAAAATAATTGCAGTAGTATGCAGCCTAAAACATAATAATAATAACAAAACCAGTGGGGCAATCATTGGGAAACTTTATTAATATTTTTTTACAGTCCTTTTAGCTAACAGGAAGTTTTTAGTCAACTTCAGTAACTTTAGCTAACAGGAAGTTTTTAGTCAACTTCAGTAACTTTTCCAAAGGTAAGGACAAAAAACAGAGATGAATCACAGACTGTTTCGCTCTGCACAGTCACTTTATATGTCCTGGGTTTTCTCTGATGCTCCTCTCTCTGTAGTTCACCATACTGGCTTTCTACTGGACTTTAGTTTATGTCCTCGGAATAATTTCTGTCTTGCTATGGATCAATAATTCATCATACTAGTAGAGTCCACCAAATTTTTTTTTTTTTATTATTAAAAATCTCTGGCTAATTCAAAAAGTTTGCAAACCGGCCCACAGCATCACAGGCTCTCCGCCGTGTTTAACAGTAGACACGAGGTGCTTTTCCAGAGCTTCGTCCATTGTTTGACGTCAAACCCACTTGCAGAGTTTATGACCAAAACGCTCAATCATTCCAATCTGACCAAAGCACACTCTGAACAGAAAAATGTATCTTCTTACATCACTCTCAAAGAACATAGTGTCTAATGATTGGTATGGAGACTTTGTGATCTCTCTTTGTTGGAGGGCTATAACAGCGAGCTATAAAGATATATTTTACCTCCCTTACCAAACTCTGTGTGATATAAATATATGGTTCCACTACCAGCCTGTGACCCGTGCCTAGAAAAGTGGGCCTCTTTGTAATATCGTGTTTGTACCCCAGGGGAGAAAGAAAGTAATGAATCACCAACAGGAAGATTCTAAAATACCTAATCAACTTTAAATATGTAAATATGAATAAAACATGATGCAGTCCCATTTATTTTAACGAATCTGTTTGAGGGAATACAAGTGACTTTGTTGATAATATTAATCCTTTAATGTTTTCCCCACTGGAAAAGTGCAGTTAATTAATGGTTAGCATTTTCTTAATCTTTGATTGTGAGCTGCTAATTAAAGACGACTCTATTTAAGGATTTTCTTTGCGGAGCTTATGGAAAGCATTGAAATCTTTTATCACAAACAGCTTGAAACATTAAGATGGACATTTAAGCATGTATGTGATTCAGTGTTGGAGTCAGTTGGCAAATCAAGACAGCTTCAGCAGCAGGAAGACAGTCTAAATGTTATGAGGGCATGTTCTTTGTTTGCATTGTCTTAGCTGACCCATTTTCTACATAGTTTTCATGAGGGGGGTGGGGGGCGGCTTCTGCCATCAAGTGGATGTTAAAGGCAGATCTTAATGTTACAAATACATTATTCTAGCAGGGCGCCGTGCTGCTTCTGTGTCCAGTGACAACACACACCATGCGGGGGCAGCAACGAAGGAAAGGCACCCAAAGAGGTAAAGAAGGGAGCAGACATGTCTCTTGTCATTATGCGTTTAAGTATATCAATAAGAAATTCTCTTTAAGGCGTCTTTTGTAATAAAAAAACAAACAAACTTGTGAGCAAAGAAACGTCAGAAGTATGAGCTAAAGAGAGGTAGTGTTGCAAGGTTGGGGTGAGGGAGAGGAGGTGGGTGGGGGGGCAGACAGCTTTAACGAGGGGTGGGGAGGTTTATTCCAAGGTTAACTTAGCCTCCGCTCAACAGTCTTCTCTCATGTTGCGGCATCTCCTCTCTGACGGGCTGCAAGGCGCGCGGGGGTCAAAGCACGAGACCGGAGTTGGGACGAACGCGCTCGTGTTTTATTATTTTCTGTCAACATTAAAGCCAAAAAAAAAAAAAGAGAGAGAGAGGAAAAAGAACGTCACGCGCGCTACGTTAATTGCCTATTATCAGAAAGTAACAATTACCCGCACGAGCCACAGTGTCGCATTCCGCTGCCATCAGAGCACAAAGCAAAACAACCAAACAGATGAAACAATTATTTAACACGTAAAAAAAAAAAAAGACACGTTTTCTAACACTACTTGTTTCCCGAGCGCAAACGAAACGCAGCAGGCAGGGTGCGCATGCAGCGCCGCATCCTCGGTCCAGCACCGTCTCCACTTTAGCCACGGAGACCTGTTAAGCCATCAATTATACTGCGGTAGCTCCATGAACAGCAGTTGTTGCATGTTGAATGAAACATCGCTGCCGAGGACGTCAGAAAACGTCTCCCGCTGTCATTCGGACCTGAACGTTAACGAAACTCTTAAAATAAATAAAAAAATAAATAAAAAAACACGAGACATTCAGCGGCACAGGTAAAGACGAGCATTGAAAAAATAAATAAATAAAATAATTAATTAAAAGAATCTGAATCTCACCCGCAGCACTGAGGGTTGCGTTCCTGCCGTTTCTTCTCCCTCCTTGGATTGGAGTTAATGAGGTTCTGACGCTTAGTCCGTCTGATTTCACTCTCAACTGTTATCATCCACTGGGTCTTTTTTTTTTTTTTTCTTTTCCAGCGGTGAAATAGGGGATAATTTGGCGTGCTTTCGCAAAGCTCTGCCCTCTTCAAACTAACCTTCCCGCCCCCCTCCTCCTTCCCTGCTCAGATTGGTGCTGGACAGGAGGGGCAAACCCTGGACCCGGGGGCTGGTTTAGAGGCGCTGATTTGTCAAGGCGATCAGAACCCACATGGACACGGTAGTGGACCGTCTGCGAGAGGGTTTAACCGAGCAGCTTGTCACTGATGCTCCCGACAACTAGAGGACCCTTAACCCCCCTCATCCACCCTCCCTCCTCCTTGTTGTGCGCCTGTGCGCAGCAGCAGCCTCTCAGACGTGAAACGGCGGTGAGTGGGCCCACTTGCTCCGTGGGCTTTGGCGGTCTGAGCTCTGACGCAGGTGCCCAAAGGTTCAGCCTGGACTGACAGAGATGCCCAGCCTTAGAGCTGCTGCTGACAGTGATAAAGTAATCTCATCTGAGTCAGTGCAGCAGCAGGAAATGGGAGCTGATTATCCCCCACTACGTGACCTTGGGGTGCTGCTATCTCATCAGAGATCCTGGCAAAAAAAAAAAGAAAAAAAAAAAAAAAGTGGGGACAGCGAGGAGAGGGGAAATATGAGAGACACCTCACTTTTGTTTCCCTGTGCCCAAGGTGCCCTCATGAGGGAGGAGGTAACAGCACCTCTAACCCGCTGCTCACACAGCAGCAAATGGCAAGAAGCTGTGTTTGCTCTGTTCCAGCTCCCAGGTGTGTTTGTGCGAGCAGCAGACCCTGACCTGATTTTGTTCTACGCTATGAACACAGATATGTCACAACTGTCAAGAGAAGCAACAACTGATCCACATGACCTCTCAGCCAGATTTCAGCTGGCATTAAAATGGCTGCGTGGTTACAGGAGGGGTATTTCTGCAAACTGCTGCAAGAGTTTAGGCACCAATGTGTCCTCAGAGAGGTTATGTAGATAAACCGATGCTCCAAAAGAAATATGAATGTATCTTTGGAATGATCTTTATTATATGTTCGAATTAACGTCCTAACATCAAAATGACACCATAGTAATATCTTCGTGATGCGGCTTATATCATCTCCGACGTCTACATATTTTCTTTGGATTAGAAATTTAGTGTAGATAATGACTGATAAATGCTTTAAGATTAAATATTAGCAAGACAGATGCAGAAAAGTTCAAATGTGTCCTTGTTGTGGCTGATTTTATGATTGTTTCTCTTAGAGGACTAGTCTAAATACGATTATGTGTTTAGATGCAATAGAGTAAAGTGACATTTATTGAAAATGTTGTATACAGAATAACACAGTTCTGGTCATCTTGAAGATGACATTCATTGTGGACAAAAATTTGAACTGGTTGTAAATTTTCTCTGTTCTACAACACCAACACAAAATGGGCCAGCAAAAAAAGGTCACTCACTCTTTATCTTTTGTTGGACTGCATTTAGCTTTTATTACGGCATTCATTTACCGTGGAGTAGTTGTGTAATGCCACAAGATTTATCCTGGCATTGTCATGTTGGATTGTGCCTGTGCTGAATTACCTGGTCCTTCAGTATATTCAGGTATTTTTACGCTGGACTCATCAGACCACAGAACCCTTTTTTGTTGTGGAGTCCTATCTTCATTCTCCCTTACAAATCAAAGACTTTTTCTCTGGTTAGCCTCACTGATTAGTGGTTTTCTTAAGGGATTGGGACTGAGCACAGCTGTTCAGTCCCAATCCCTCGAGTTCCTGTCACACTGCGCATACGGAAATGTTCCTACTTTTACTGTTCGACGTAGCTCTGATTTTGACTGTTGCGGTAGGAGGTCGTCTTAATCAGTGGGTTTCCGGTTTGAGCTTCCCTCTGCCTCATTATGTCCTTGGGCAAGATACTTCACCTGCCTCGCCTGCTGATGGTGGTCAGAGGACTCGGGAGTTTCAGTGCATGCCAACCTCGCCTCTGTTACACTGCCCTGGGGCAGCAGCTGTGGCTACAATCCAGTAGCTTGCTACCATTTTCGTGTGAATGGTGGCAAGCACGCTAATGATGCTTGCCACCATTCACTGAATGTGAAGCGCTATCGGGGTCTTCTGGACTTGATTAGGCTCCAAACAGCTACAGACCATTTGCCATTCTTTGATTCAATCTTGCCACGTTAAAGTGATTGCTGATTGAAATCATTTAGGATTTTTTCCAACCACATCTCTTCAAAGATATTTCTTCCCAGGTTTTAACTATAAATTGGGTACTTCTCAACCCAATATCAGAGGTTCCTGAAATCTGCCTAGACTTTTCCTCTGCCTGATCAATGCCATAGATTTCACCTTTCTTATGAACACTAGCATCTTTTCGAAGATCACTGGATGTGTCTTTCTACAAAGTTGAGTAACTATTCATTACATAAGTTGGAGTAAATAACCTGTTGCTAGCTGAAAGAAAATGGCCAGAGCAGCAATTCTTAAATTACTCAGAGAAATACATGGCTTGTACCTATTTTTTCTTAGTTAAATTGAGTTGGTGATGTTTTGATTTTGGCCAGGATGTGTGGATACATTCATCTCCATTGACCTTTGGTTGAATGTCCCTGAGCAAAACACTTCTACCGCACACCTTTTTGTGACTATCAACATGGTATGAGTCTATTTTGATGTTTAACAATGCCACTTGAAATAATTAGTGTAATTCCTTTAAACTGGTTACTGTTCTGCCAGCGACCAAACCATTGGATCATACATTTTAAACATAGCCAGGGTTCGGGCCATTCCAGAATCTTAATCTTATTCATTCCAAAATGTGTTCAGGATTCTGCATGGTTCTGTTACAACACGCAACAGTGCCCACGTTTTACCTCCTGACCCAATCTGTCACTGTCAAATGAAAAGAAATTGATTAGGATGTTCAGAAACAACTCAAGTGCCACCATTGCTTGGGGAGATAATGGCATGGAAGCTGCTGGAACACCATTGTTACTCTAGTAAGTTCAACATTAACATGTGAGGGTGAAGCCACCCGCCTCTGCCGTTGTGTCCTTAAGCAAGACGCTTCATTGCCTTGCCTCCTGTTGGTGGTCAGAAGGTCCAGTGGTGTCGATTGTATGGCTGCTTTGCTCCTGTCAACCTTCTCCAGGTCAGCTGTCGCTAAAGTGTAGCTCCACACCATCAGTGTGTGAATGCGTGTAGGGGTGAATGTAAGGTAAAGCACTTTGGAGTCCTTGTACTTAATAAAGCTCTATAGAAATCCAGGCCATTTACTACTTAAAATGACCTCTACAATTTCTGATAAAAGGAGTAATCAAAATTCCTGCCAGAATTGTGTTAGGGCTGTGTTAATGGGTACAGAAACCATGCGGTTTTCATCAGTTTCCACCTCAATCCGGATTGCTTTTTCCTCCCGGTGAGTTTCACTGCTGGGTTTCCTGCCATTTGTCCCTGATTAAGTTTTCTTGATAGGCTGTTGTTTTGTTCCCATTGAGGGTCTAAGGTTAGTGGGGAAAAGAAGGAGGCGTACTATTTTCATTTATCATTTTCATTTATTGTTCCATTTTGAAGCCCATTGAGACTGTAATTGTAATTAGAGACTGTAATAAACTTGATTTGCCGTGATCTCCTGTGGGCGAGGAGAGAGAGAGGTGCTGACTTTTAATACCGAGGAGCCTGAGAATTAAGAAAAGAAACACTTTGTGTCAGATTATTATCTTGGGAACTTTTTTTTCTGGGGTGGGGATAAGGATTATACTTTTTTCACCAAAAAAGCAAAAGATTCCCTGCACACACGTCTTTATCACTGATGAAGACTCTTTTCTTGATCAGTTTTTTCTTTTATGTTCCAGCAAACAGCATGTATGAAGTATTTCTTTGCAAAGGTGACCTGCAAAATGGGTGACATTTAAACTCCATTTCATGTCCCTCTGTCTTCGGGGAGGTGAAATAAACCCAGCCCGTTGCTGCGATGTTAGCGTCCCTTCAGTAATTCCCAGAGCCAGTATAATCATGTCCTCCAGCTAATAATTATAAACTCTAGCAACATGACTCTCAGGTGTGTGTAGGTTGCTGCTTTCTTTTTTTTTTGTGAATTAATTTTAGAAAGATTCTCTATTTATTTCTCTATGTCTGGAACTAAATCAGGCCAAAAACGTTCATGTCTTTGATCTGTTGGGATTACCTAAATTATTTCTATTTGCTAAATATCAAAATAATGAGTGAAGTGTTTTCCAGAGACAGGTTTTCTGTAATTTCCCTAAACTCAAGAGTATTTCCTCAGTATGTGGTAAAATTGCTTTCCCCCCAACTGCATGACTCCTCCTACAAGGTTTTCTAAAGTAAGAAAAATAGTTTGCTGAAATTCTGGTTGATACAGACCTGCAACCAGTAACCAGCCCGCAAATTTAGTACAGGACTGAGATCAGGGCTTTGTGATGTCCTCTCCAAATATTTTTGCTACCTTCAGGTCATTTTGTAGCTAATTTGTAGCTAATGCTTTAGTTTGTCTCCATTTGGAAAACCTGTTTTTATCTTGGCTTCTTCCTCCCAGAGTAAGCCTTTCATCCCAGGCTATTTTCAATGGAAATAATCTTTTATCCTAGGGCTTATTCACATATATACAACCAAAACATTTTCACCTTTAAGGCACAAAAAGCCTTTCTTAAATGGTATTATCTCTGGACATTTCTATGTGAATAATTGTTTGAAAAGATGTGCCTTTAGGCCTCTGGGAAAGTTACTGTAAGAATCCACAATTTTCTTCCTGATATCTTGGCTGATATTTTACTATTTTTTGTGATGTCAGAAAAGAAAGCTGTGTGTTTGTAGTGTTTCCTTAAAGTACATCCAAGGGCTTCATTTAGCTCATAAGTTGTTAATTACCTTATCAGAAGCTGATAAAGCCATAGCATCGTCATCAGGGATTTCCTGAACTGTTAAAATCATAGTAATCTTGGCGAAGACAGTAATGGAAATATCCCCTTAGTTTTCTGCCACTTAGCAAACAGAATACATTTTGATACTGTTTCCTGACTTAAAACGGAAAACCTTATCCGATTAATATTATACAGACATTTAATCCGATTGTTCCAGAAGGAACCGGCCATCGGAAAGTGAACGTGGTCAGCCCTGCTCAGTTTGGCTGCGGATCAGAAACCCTTATCACTTCACTACAGGTACGCCTGTTGCTCCTCCGAGCAAAGAGACTTTAGCATGTAGAAGTGCAGCTCGGCTCGACGGTTGCACCCTACATCTCCGAGGTGTGAACGTGCACATCTGAATGTCACGTTGTTGTGCGCTCTCATCCCACCTTTGTTTTTCTCCTACTTTCTTCTAGTCCCTGCTCCTGATTAGCGTGACCTTTCCATCTCTTTGTGTTCCGGAAAATGAGCCTCTTGGCTGCGTTTTATCCAACAATCATAATTGTATATGGAAAATCCAATACGTGCTGGTTCGCCTTTGTGCTCCAAGCCAAAGCCGTAAAGCTTGTCAGGCTTGATAAACTATGCAAAACGATGCGGCGATTCGAGCGATGTTTGTGTTTTTGCAAAGATGCAGCGGCGTGGTATGTTTTCCAGCTCTGAGCAGCTGCTCGGCAGACGAGGCGGGCATCTATAACTCTGTGTGATGAGTGAAATGGGACCATTTACTGCCGTGCTCCGAGCCGAGATGTCAGCTCCTTAGTGAGGCAATTGGCCCGCCTGTCATCAAGTGGCTCCGGCCCACCACTCATTTTATGCCGTCTCCCATCTTCCTCCTGTTGTTGTGGCTTCTGAAGAAGTGTCCCTTAAAATGGCGATCGTTTTGAGTAGATACCAGTGGAATAATGTTTCTGACTGAAATCTGAATGCTAGCCGTGGGGGACAAACGTGGCATCGGAGCGCTGCATGACGCTTCAGAAGGAGCTACGCTTCACAGAGGAAGTGCTGAGGTCATCACATTAAAATCAAGCAACACAAATCACTGTCAAGACTACAATTAATTGAAAAGCTTTGTGGCTTGTTAACAAGCCGTTATGCCATCCATCAAACTTTTGTTGTCTTGTCTCCCGGATCCCTTTGTAGATACAATGACAAATGGGTTATTTGTCATTGCACTGTGTAAAATAAACAGAGAATTTTAATATTCTGTGCAAACAACAGTCCTCATAACAAGAAGCCTTTGATGGTGGGTTCTTCTGCCAGTGCCAGCTACATTTATTGGCACTTGTGGTAAAGAAACTTAACTGAGGAGGTGGGGGTAAAAATAAAAAAAAAATATACAGCTGTGGGAAAAATTAAAAGACCACTTAAAATAATCAGTTTCTCTGATCTTACTTTTCATGTGTGAGTGAAATGAGCATTGTTCTTTTATTCTGTGAACTACTGATATGCCTCTGAAATTCAAAGAAAACATATAGAATTTATTTGCAGAAAATGAGATTCAGAAAATGCTTTTAGACCTCAAACAATGTAAAGAAAATAAGTTCATATCCATTTAGAAACAATAATACAAATGTTTTAACTAGTTCAGAATAGTTCAGAAATCAATGTTTGGTGGAATAACCAGGAGCTTTTCAATTAATTTCTTACTTTTTTCCAGAGTTGTATGTTTGATGAAATAATAACACCGTTACTCCTGATGTTCATATTCTCTACTGCAACATTACTTCATTGCAAAGTTTAGAAAGAGTGGGGGAACAACCAGGGTAGGGTCACAGTTTCTCGTGTTTCAAATGATTTCGGCTCAGTTTTAGACAGCCTGCGTTATGCTCTGCCTCTTGGCCATATCCACTCTTCTTTTGGTAAAGAGAGTACAGGATTTCTTTCTTGCTCAGCCGACCACCTGTATTTCTGCTATGTGTTCACCATTAAATGTTCTGTTTCTTCTCTAACTCGCTTCAGAGTTCTGTATTTTATAGACATCAGTTTACATTAAGATAATCAAAAATCAATGTATGTCTATTAATCCAGTGTCATTCTTAAAAGCTTTAAGCATTTTATTTGCTATAAAACTGAAGGCCACCCAGTAGAAACACCTTATGGACCTTTCAACCATACCAGTTTGGTGAGATTAGCTGATTGTGTTGCTTCTAACCCTAATTACACTCAATCATTGTCACACATTGTAGCAACATGTCAAACATACATTTTTACACAATTAAAAAAAAATGAATATGAAACATTAACTAGTGTGAAATGCCGTCATTTCCTTATCTTACAATGTGCGCCTTTGATTTTGCAAAAACTGTACTCATCCTAAACTCCAGCCTCCTCCACAATGCTCCCCCTCCCACACACACACACACATCAGCATATGGTTCAGCTGCTGCTTACGCATACTCATAAAGTAGGCATTTCTTAAGCTGCATTTTACCAGTCATTTGTGCGGAAGTCATATTTAAATGTATAATGACACCACAGCTAACGTGGGGTTTCATGCAACACAAACGGAATTCCCTGAAAGACTCAGCAATCTAAAATTCAGGCCATTAAGCTAAAAATATTCCCAGATGGGACTCTGGCATTTTCCACACAAGATGTGAAGCAGCTCTGAGGACAAGAGGTGCTCACCGCCGCAACACGCTGCTCCGCAGCAGTGCTCCTTAGTCTTGGTTGTCGGCACTTGGGGGCACAGCTGATTTTCCATTCCAACACCTTGGCATTGCAGCTCGTTGTGTTTTGCTCTGTATTCCAGTCCTCGTTTGGTCTTTGAGTGAACGGGCGGATTGAGAGCTAACATCATATTTGAATGGATGCCCCGGAACAGTTATCCCCATATGTACACATATAGAACGGGCCTCTTGAGAATATGTTGGAAGTGTTTGTCCCAGTGGTGTTTTGTTGCCTATTTGACTGTGGAGAAAAGAACAGAAGTTTACATTCGCTCTCCAGAATAGGCCTCTGGAGAGAGCGCACAGTGGAGCTACTAGATCAGACTGGCTACGGCTCCCAGTAGGGTTTCTGAGGTGTTTACTACAACTTTCACTCGTTTAACCTCAAACCACTTATACATTTCAAGGAAATTTTTTCCTGTACATGCATTTATGGATAAACATATTTCAATATGTAATGGAGGTGAGAAGCAGCAAAGAAGACCGTTGGTACATGAGGATGTTTTTTGTTTTTTTTTGTGCCACACAGCATAAGGTTCAAAGTCATGTATTTCAGTAGGAGGTATGGTTTATGTGTCCAACATGCTGTGCTGAGGGATTCAGAGACCAAGGCCCTACAGCAATTCAGAAAAAAAATAACAACTTTTAGCAGCTCTATGTTTGTGTTATACCTGAAGACTCACTCATTTCCAAACCTTAACCACCTTATATTTAAGTCTACACATTCAAAATGTATTTATAGTAATAATGCCATATACTGTCTGCTACAACCCCAACATCAATGTACTGAGCTGGAATTTCTTGTGATGGCCCAAGACAAAGTAGTTAAAGTAAAAAAAAAAAAAAGAAAAAGGGGAAAAATGACAGACTTCATGTGTAATGCTCTGAAGGATGGTAAATCAATCCTTCTCTAATCTAAATCTTTTTCCTTCTAACAGCCCTCAAGTTGTTTTTAATTTTTTAATTTCTGTTTTAAAGCCCCCAACTCCTTTGGTTCTGCACCTTCTAAAAATCTCCTACGGTTTTCTTAGAGATATATCTTTTTTGAGCTTCTGTGGACATGTGGTACTAATTGAGTTATTTCTGCTTTGGGTTGTATTTCTTCTCCATTGTCCCACAATGCTTTCAATCAGTTTGAGCCTCTTTGTCCATCCGTTTTTACTCCCATCACAAAACATCTACAGCTTGCCTTTCCTTCGGTTGCTTAGAGAGTATTCCTTCTTGTTTGTTTAAAAAACGTTTTTGAAACCATTGGTTCTTGCGTTCCACTCTTTCCTAATTTTATGCAGCATTGAAGCATGCTGTGATGTAGACACACGGCAAAAAGAAATATTAGGCCCTTCTATCCTGCCTGACTTGGGATGGAACTATTTCTAACTATTTCCAAGCTTCTGTTTCTCTGCAAGGTTTAAGATTTATGTTTTGTCTAGTTGCAAACTTTCATTTAAACTTTGTCTATAACCTCTCATCTGTGTATCTGGTGCTTATCGCTTTTAGGTAAGAGGTCCCCAATGCAAACTTTTCTAGAGGAAACTTGTGTTTCTGAAAAGTTTAGGTGATCTTATTTTAACTGTTTGAGGTTTCTGCTGTTTTTCTGCTTTCGGATACAAGTGTGCATCATTTGAGATTTGAGATTGTAGGTCAAGTTTTCAACAGTACATTCTCAGACCAAACACATATATTTATGTAAATATTCCACAGCAGCAGCATCTCTTACTTGTGAAGTTCCTCAAGGCTCCATCTCAGTCCCTGTCTTGTTTTCATGATATATGTTACCTTAAGAGTGTATTTTTTAAGAAATTTCCTCCTAATCTTTCCTTGACGGCATTCAAATCTAACTCTCAATTCATTAAAAAAAATCAACTTTGAAACCCTGGTTGGGGAGCCTTGCTCATATTAAGGCATAGATGAACTGAAATGTCATTTTGCCCGACTATAACAATGCAGAAGTCTGGTTATTTTCAAAACTTTGATCTTTCCAATAACATTTTGGAGACATTCTTGTTGTACAATTGCCCTTTATCAGGAATCTGAACAAATTGTTTAAGAACTCTTTTAAATTTCAAAGCAAAAAACAGTTAAGTTAATAAGACATACGTAGTAGGGTAACGTCTTATTTTATTCTTAAAGTCTACTAAAGATTGATCATGGTTTTAATATCACCACAGTCGGTGTTTTTGTAATCTCCTGTATGTAGATTTAGATTGGTGATCTCTTTCAGTCAGCATTTGCAGCTTTTATAAAACGCCGAAGAACTTGAAAATGGGAATTTAAATCTAGTGAGAGAAGTTAAAGTCATTTTCTATTACTCAGAATATTATTAAAATATTCAATTAATTCAGTAACTCTGTTCACCGAATGAAGCGCATACAGATCAATTACACAGACTGATGTTCTTAAATCTTTCTTCTTGTTAATTATGACGATTCCTAAATAAAAACACTTAATTTACTTTCTTTGATTAGGAGACTGAAAAGAAAACTAATACAGAAATGTGGGCTTTACGAAAAGTATTTCTATTACCTTCTTAAAGGTGGATAATTTCAAGAGGCACTTTTAATCTGACAGACGAGCCTCATCCAAACACCTCCTCTAATTTACTGATATGTACCAGTATGTTCACAGATGCTCTCTAACCAGTCTGATTGATTCAACTCTTTCTTCAAAGAAGGCTAACGGGAAAAAAAATCCAATTGAAGACGTGCAAAGCTAGAGGAGACAGACCCTAGAAGACTTGCAGCTGTAAGCAAGGAAATGTGGTTTTGTAAAAGTATTGAGGCAGAGAGTTGAATCACACTTTTTAAACATTTAATTAGAAAAATATCAAAAAAATTTAAATCTTTCCCTTGTACGGCATGAAAATGTATTGCCTTGTGTTGCTCCAACATGTTAAATTGCGATAAATTACAGACATACACAGCTGTAATGTGATAAATTTGTGTAAAGTTCAATGGTTATGAATGCTTTTGCAAGGCATCTGAACATTAAAAAAAGATATGTTGTACTTCTAGTTTTTTATTATTATTGATGATTTGGCTATAAAACTACATAATATATTATGAAGCAGCAAATGTCGTCTAAGAGACAATAACTGACTCTATTAGAACTTCTTGCTGCTGCCGCCTCAGTGAACTTTTCACATGTCTTTTTTAAAATGACAGTCGTTTCTATTTCTGGAAACAAAATTTAGTTACCGTTCATCAAAAAGAATCAAAATGTTCAGCTTGAGAAGCTTTTGATCTCTTCTGTGACACCTCTTTGTCTGATCTGCTGAGTCGGTGGCAGCAGCAGCTCCAGCTGTGCATGTGCACTTACTCTCCCTCCGAATTATTATTATTATTGTTATGTACATGTAAGCATAATAAAATGAAAAGGGAAGGGCTGTCGGTCACAATTCTACCAAATAATGACACGGTGTTTAAATCAGTTACCATCTACTCCTAATTGGTGTCGTTTTTTTAGTCACTACACACATTCACTTTGTAGTCTGACAGAAAAAAAAATTGTGTGTGACTTTTTTGATTCAATAACAACACGGAAAAGCACCAAAAACAGGACAGAAAAAAAAGATGGAAAGTATGAACCAAGAAAATATGGAAAAACAATTCTGTGATTAGAATAAAAACGTAAACATTTAAAGTCACATACACTGTGTCTTTTAAGATTCATACAGCATGCAATCAGTGCACAGTTACACAGCCGGCATCACTGACAACATGGTGTCTGGTAGCGCACGCAGCATGGCTACCTTGCACGAGTGAAGACATCACTAACGCTTAGCAGCACACATGCTAATTTTAGCGCGCCCTATGCTGCAAAGCAGTGTTTTCCAAAGCATGCTTTGCAGAATCACATTGATTAAAGCAGCCAAAGTAGTGGCCGTAAACCAGGACATTCTGCAGTGTTGACCTTTGACCCATTAAGATCATTTGGTACATCAAACAAAGATGTAGAAGCTTTTTTGCTTTTAAATACCAGCAGTTAGTTCGTCTAATGCACCACATGGCTTCTTGCATTAAAACCTGGTTTTTCCGTAATCTATTCTTCTGGAGGTCAAACATTCATCTTGAAAGTAAAACATAACCCCCCCCGCCCCCCCCCCCCCACACACACACACACCTTTCAACATTTTAATAGTCTATACAGTTTATTAAAACACACACTTTACATGATTAGAATAACATCACATTCTGTTTTTGTTTGCATTTAATGAAAGTGGATATATTTATAGACCCTTCCGACTAAAAAAGGTCAGTGTTAGATAAGAACCGAATTACCCTGCTATAAAAGCATGAAGTTTTAGTTTTGCAGGATTCAAACTCTCTCGAAAGTCGAAGCCTGAGAGGCTCCAGTCTCGTTCCTCACCTCACACACGTCTAAGCTTCTGGTGTGTGCAGCAGCGCTGTGACAGGAGTCTGGGTGAGCGCTGATGAAAACATCAGGGAAAGGAAGAAATTAAACGGCTGAGTCTGAGCTGCACTCACTTCTTAAGCAACTTTTATTTTGACAGCAGACTAATTCCTACATGGTCTGCTTTTGTGAACTGCCAGACTGCAGGCCTTTGTGATAATGAAATGCCTAAAAAAAAAAAAAAAAAAAAAATATATATATATATATATATATATATATATATATATATATATATATATATATGCAAATGCAAGCACATTTTTCACTTTTTTCACAACTGTCCTCCTGTGAGGACATTCTCAAAACAGGTTTCAATTAATTTGGAAAAAACAAACAAAAAAAAACCCAACAAAACATCACAAAGCCTTTAAAAGTTATAACTACTTAAAAATACAACAAGACAGAATTTTTTGGATTTGCTGATACAGAATTTACTTTATTCAGATTTTTCCTCAAGAACTTTAAGATTTATAGTAAGAAGCACTAAAAATATATTGTTACCCTTTCAGGTTTGATATTAATTATTCATATTAGGTGTAGAGATAAAGTCAAACCTCTCTATGAGAGAACAGTTCATGTAAAACAGAGCTTTACTTAAAAAAAAAACAACAAAAAAACCCCCATTAAGAAACAGACATTTGAACAGCAAAACCATACATGAATAGAAGTGGGGACATTCTGGTAGCATCTTGTGGCACCATATATTTTAAATCGGCTTTAGCATCTGATATTAGCAATTAGCATGGTTAACAAAGTAAAACTAGCAGTATCTATAAGCCAGCATGTTTAATGACAAACAGCTGTTAAACGTTTAACACACTGCAAATTATTCTACTGTGTTCAGCATTTCCTCTATCTGCTAAAAATCTTGCTTCTCTTGCAGCCTAAATGAACTACAGTAGAAAACAAGATTAACTTTTAATTAGTTTCTATATCTCTGCGCTTCCTCTGACTTCATTTTAAACACCACATTGGAACTAAAAATAACTTTAAGTACTTTTTTAAGCACCAACATCCACAGTGTAGCAATGTTAAAGCAACCTGGTAATGCATGGCACAGTGTCTTAAAGATTGGGAGGAGGGGCAACGTCAGATTTTTGAGTTTCCAATCAAATGGTCCCAATCAAGCTGAACTTAGCACAAATAATAAGTGAGTTTTAAAGTGACAAAGTAGATAACTAAATTAACAAATAAAGTTCTCTTCCCTTCAGTCTTGAAAAAAATGGTTTGTCCCTGGTTTCTACACCCACAGCTAATCTGTTAGCATAACTTCAAAGAAAAACAGAAAAGTAAAAGTAGACCAGACAAAAATTAACTAAAGTGTCCACCCATTAGAAAATGTATGACTTAATAAAATAACTTGAACTTAAACTTAGCTTATGTATAGTGTCATCTGTAGCTAAAAATGCAAATGATTGAATCAAAAACAATACTAACACTATGTGATGGTAGGAGGAGGGAGCATCCCCTACATCGTCATAGACTGCTAACATATTGCTGTACCTTATCATGCACCACAGAGGTTTAACTATGCAACACTGAAGTTTCAAAGTGCTTAAGGTCCTTCCATCTCAGCTGCTACCTCTGGATTTAAGCAGTCGAAGCTAAATAATGACGTAATGAATAATGCATATTTAATGTTAATATTTAAGAGTTAAAATTCAGCACCGGCTTGGTCCTGTAAGAACGCTGCTGTAATAATAAAAAACAATGATGAATGCTATTGGCAGAGCTCATAAAATTCTAATAATGCAGGGAGAGGAGCTGCATTATAAATGCTACTTTTTAAAAATCCAAGCGAGATCTGGGACACGTTTTTTTTTTTTTTTTTCCCCCCTTCTTCTCCACCCAGATCTAATAATGTCAGTTTTAAAATTCATTCATGTGTATTGTATTTAATTGACCTTTAGCACACAGATCAAAAGCGGTGAACTTCAGAGGGGCGACGTGCGGCACGCAGCGGAATCATTTCAAGATGCACACAATGTTCTGTCCTGCACATTAGCTGTAAGGCCAGTTACATAAGGAGTCTGGTATCTAAATGTGTTTTTGTTCTGCTGTCACAAGAGTAAAAGCAAGAACTTGGACCTGCATGTGTGGTGTAGATGTTAGACTTTTTTTTTTCCTTTTAATTTCCGTGACTTATAAAGCTCCTCTAGAATCCTGTGTAAACGCCACATACAGCCGTCTCACATGTTTGGGCCCAGGTGCTTTGAGCTTCTCGTAGCATCTCTGACAAAGAGGCTTCCTGCCGTCAACTCTGCAGGCTTCAAAGGGTCCGCCGTTGTGATGTGGGTTTTATGAAGAAGGATGTTCTTTCAGAACTTTGGGAGTTGGAGGATTCCCAAAAGAGCAACTTCTGCCTTGGAACATTTCCTGCCGCGGTCGCTACAAGCAAGGCAACCTTAGATCTGTGAACAAAGGTGCTGCGCATAACACACAACTGCATATTTCTCTGCATCAGACTATATTATGCTACTGTAAAACGTAATATTCGCAGAATAATTGTGTTTCAACCATGTAATAGTCGAAAGCAGTAGCAGGTGTAAAGGTTTATGAAAAAAATATATACAGTGCATTTCAAAATGAAGTAGAGGAATTGCTAAACATTTTGTCATGTTATAATCACAAACTTTACTGAAAACGTGTTCAGAAACACAAAGCACATCACAGTTTGGAAATGGAGACTCAAAGATTTCTAGTTTCTGGTCATCAATAAACAGAAAGCCAGAGGAGTTGTGGAAATCCAAGGTCTGAGAATCCAACCATCTGAGTCCTTGAAAATTTTCATCTGCTGTTTGCAAAAGTATTTTTGAATTCCAAAAAAAGCATTTTTGAAATACTTTATTGTTCCCACTGGAGAAAAAAAAATGCTGCTATAACTCAAATTATTCATGATTCTTCAAAGAGTTGTTAAGACTTAGCCTAAAAGACATACAGCTGTAATTGCAGCAAAATGTATTTCCAAGGCAACGGAGCACAAATCCACGCCACACATGTCAGATTATTTTGAACAAAAAACAAAACCACGTATTATGTTCAACTCGACAAACAACATCTGTTGTTCTGAAACGCCCAACTAAAACACTTTGAGGCTAACGTTGTGAAATGCAGAAAAAAATGTGGCAAAAAATTTCAAGAAAGTAGCACGAATACTTTTGAAGGGCGCTGTATTTTGTGAGACGTTCCTGCTAATCCTTCGTTGCATAAAAGGTTTGTCATGTCGAGCAGGGGGGATGTGATGAGTTCAGAAAAAGAAGAGGAAAAGAAGCTTATCTAGAAAGAGAAGAGACACAGGAGAGTCTGAGATAGAGCCTGAGAGCGTGCGGCGCTCGTCTGGCTGATGATACAGCTGGCACTAACAGCATGGGCATTTTGCTGCAGTGCACGGAGATACTAATTCAAAGTAAAGCAGCACAAAGTAAATTATTGATGTGTGATGAGAGACGACCATACATCATCTTTTAGGTGGGGAAGGCGTTTATATGAAAGAATTATTGAGCAGGCGTGAGTTAAGTCAGACTGTGCAACCGCGAGGAAGTGAGAAGAGCAGGCATGCATGCAGAGATCAGCTTGCTGTCACACCAGAAAAAAACAACACAAACATCATCTTCTCAGACTCGATCTCCCGCGTTGGTCCCTCATTCAGTTTTCTGTTCACGCCGGAGAGCTTCAGATCAGGCATATGCAAGCAAAACCCCTAAATATGGTGCGAAACTCTCTGAGCCCGCAGCAGAGACTGGGAACGGTTTACAGCTTAAAGAAAAAAAAGACTGCAGCCAAGCCTTTCATCAGCAGCCAAAGGCATCTTTAGAGGCAAGTTTTTAAAAAAAAAAAGAAGAAGAGGGGGAGATCTGGGAAAGAGAAATATCTTTAACTGTAAGCAATGACCCCATAGTCTGGAAAATCTTCTCTAGGGATATCTGGGTCCTAGTATTTTACCCTGGGAAGTTACGGGAAAATGCAGGGAATTATATGCATTTACTAAAACGTTCCAACAGGCAACTTCTTCTACCTTCTCACAAAGTCGATTCGTTTCTCTTCTGCTTTGGTCAGGCACCAGCATCAATTCTCTTTTTTTTAAAAGATGAAATGTTTCTCTTTTTTTTTATGACAGAAAACAGAAAACGATTGATTGCGTCCCACAGTCGGTAACTCATAGGTGCTGCCTGGGATTGATCCACAGCATGGCAGAAAGAGGCCAACAGAAAGGGTTATGACCTTTGCAACGGCTGCAGGAGGGGCAATAATGGAAGCACCGAAAGCAATTATCTCGTCAGCTCCGTGTTTCCCGGTATGATCAATGGACCAATACGCCCTCACGTCTAAAATCACCTAAAGTCTTAAGAGGTGTGCTGGACGTGTCGGAGTAAGCAGGGCCGTATCGTTGACTAATTTGTGCTCCTTTGGGTCTCGATTCAAACGTCACGACTTCATATAGACAAGAAAATCCCGAGTAAATCCTGAGTGACGGGAAGCTTGCCAACGTTTCCAGCTCACACACACGCAAGGAAAAAGTGAAAAAGTTTAAAGGGACAAATACATTTGCAAGTATTCTGTATACCTCATGTAATCTGTACACTTTTTCAAGTATACAGATTACTTGCAAAAGTGTTCGTCCCTTTAAACTTTTCCACTTTTTTCTCTGAGTATGACCACAAACTTCTTTGTGTTTGAAAAGGAATGAAGGCAGACCGGCACGCAAAACCAAATGAAATGTTTATTATTGTAATTTTTCTATTTTTATTTTCTTTATTTAAACAGATAAAACCCCACTGAGATCTACGTCTCATTTTCAAGAGGGACCTGGTCAGAAATCTGTACACACAACAACTTGATTACTTGATTAATTAAAACATATTTTAACATAGTTTAGAACAACTTACAATTATTTATGTGCACTGTCTTTGTATATGCTAAACATCCATCCATTTTCTGTACACCCTTGTCCCTAGTGGAGTGGATAGGGGTACTGGTGCCTATTTTCAGCGATGGGCTGAGATAGGCACCTCGCCTCGTACCCTGCCTCCGGCGAGACGCGGGGTACACCCTGGACAGGTCACCAGAACAACACAACACAGAAACAGACAGGACAAACAACCATGCACACACACACACACACACACACACACACACACACACACCTAGGAAGAATTTAGAGAGACCAAGTTACCTGACGGTCATGTTTTTGGACTGTGGGAGGAAACCGGAGTACCCAGAGAGAACCCACGCATGCACAGGGAGAACATGCAAACTCCATTCAGAAAGACCCCGAGCCGGGAATCGAACCCAGGACCTTCTTGCTGCAAGGCAACAGTGCTACCAACTGCACCACTGTGCAGCCCATATGCTAAACAAATAAACAATATTTGGAAAACAGCTGATAATGTCAGTAAATTCTTCCTCCAGAGCTCTGAGCCTGAGTCAGTTTAATGTTTGTCATGATGGATTAAGCCGTGCTTGGGATTCTATTTTACAGTAAGTGGGTGATTTTACGTAATTATTATTGCATAAAGTGCGCAATGCTTTCTGTTTTTTTACCTGCTAGAATACTTGGGAGGTTCGTGGTTGCAACATGACAAAGTGTGACAAAGTTCAAGAGGTCTAAATACCTTTACAAAACACCTTACATGCATACGTAAAAGAACACAAACAGCTAGTGTGGGGACGTTTGTTTTCTTTGTTTATCGGCGGTATGCATAGGTCTGAGGGCAGCTTGTGTGACACTGCACAGCTCCGACAAGGCTTCCAGTGAAGCGTATGAAATCAACAAAAGCAACTCTGTGGTAGGCCTTAGTCATCCAGCGTCTTTTATCTGGACAGAAAGCAGAGCCGTACTTGCGAACAGTGGCCGTTGTCACGCAAAATAATTCTTTTACAGGAGCTGACGCGGTAGCTCAAGAAGCCATGCATGCAGCTTGTGCAGTGTCCCCTCACTTTCCCTTGTTCTCTCTTTTGCGTTGGCAATAAAAGCTGAACACAGTCAAAAATAGAAAAAAAGAAATCCCCTGCAGTGTTTTCACATTTTTTAACTGAATTGTTTTTTTTTTGTTTTTTTTCTTTTTTCTTTTTCTTTTCTCTCTTATACAAACAAGTGACGGAGAAAATCCAATTCTGCCGAAAACAGCCATGGACAAAATGAACTCCAGAAATGACAATAGAGTCGAATACCATTAGACAAAAGCCTGACATTAGCGATTAGGACAAACAAAGGCAGCATCTCGCAAGCCCCGATCCCTGCGACGCGCTCTTTGCATGTTCTATGCATTTGCTTCATCAGCACACCTAAATCTTAGGCAAGTTCTAAAGAATATCATTAAAAACCAATCGGTTTAAGTCCGCAGTGCTGAAGGACGCGTGCAAGTCGCAGGGCAATGTGCTTCCAGGATCAAGGTTTGGACAAAAGTTAATCTGATTCACTGCCACTGATGGCAGGTATGAACCCAAGAAGACTAGATGCTGAAATTAAATCAAAATGTACATCTACTCACTGTCTTAAGTTGTTGTGGTATTATCTGATTGGAAGTAAAGCTAACATTTTTAAATGAATTAGTCAGCGTGCCATATTTAAGTAAAGTGAATACAAAAACAGAATGATGTGTACTTAATTGATGCTCAACAGGTCTGTTTTTTTTATTACATTTTGAGAAATTTCTGCTTCATTTTGTATTACAAATAAACATCTTGGTAAAAGAACTTCAAATCTATAAATGCCACAGTTATTAATAATTTTGACTTTGACTATTCATATCCCATTAAAGGGATATAAACATTCATATCCCAAATGTTTTGAAATCTTTTAGCATCTTCTTATTTTTTCCATCAATAGCCAAATATTGAAGTAGTCTGCAAACCTTTAGCTGGGAAATATAATAAAAAATGTCTAATTTCCATTTCTTTAAATACAAACAGTAATTTAAGAGCTCTAGTCATGTGAATGTGGTTAGCATAGTCTGTCAGTCAGTATATGTGTATGTTTTTTTTTATTTCTGTATAAATCTGTGTATATGTATAATGTATGTATATGTATGTAAGAGATGGTCAGTATTCCATTCAAAAATAAGCTATATTTTATCTTATCAAAAATAAGATTCATTGTGAATCAGAATCGTTGTGCTCAGAAATTAGTTGACAATTTTCTCCGTAACTGATGAGCTTCTTGTTCAGCAGAGGTGAAGCAGAGGGATGGAAAATGGTGGCAGTAGCCCCCATAAATTAGTCCTGATGAATAGTTTTTCAACTGTATTCACCTACATAGTTTTAATTAGGTCGTTTCATAAATGATTTTGCCTTGAAGTGATATTGTTCTGAATTTCGTCCAACCTTTTAGATTAGATTCAGTTCCCATCCTGCCTTCCTCATCCATTAATCTCACCTACTTCTTTTTTCCTCTCCTCTTCTTCCTTTAGTCATAATTTAATCTCCTCCTCCTAAATTTATGTTTTCTACTCCAAAAAAAAAAAAAAAAAATCCATCCTTTTGTGCTAGCAGTTACCCAAAGGGATGTTTTGTTGAGTATGTTGTTGTCATGATCTGTGTTTTTCTGTGTTTATTTCGAGTTTTCTGTGTCTCCGTGTTGTCCTGTTCTCCCGTCGATTACTCCCAGGTGTTTCTCATAGCTTTACCAGCTGTGTATTTAGTGTCACCTGTGTGTCTGTGTCTTTGTCGGGTCCTCGTCTCTTTTGGCGTCTAGTCTGTCAGTCCGTCGTCTCGTCCGTTGTTTAACGGTTGCTACCGGCGTCGAGCCCTGGCTTCCGCTCGGCTGTGCTGCCCATTTGTATTGGACCATGTTGGACTGTGTTGCACTGGACATTCATCATTAAAATCATTTACTTATCGCATCCTGGGTCTACAGCGTCTGCCTCACCACCTCTACACCGCACTTTATGACAGATGTCTCACACCAACATACTCATTTTGCAAAATGAAGAGATTTTCCATCAGTTTTCATTCAACAAAACCATTTCCTGCCACATATCGGCTGAATATTCAGCCAACAGGTCAGAATGTCGTCGTCCACTGCTTTATTAAAAAGTCTCAATTTTCTGTTTCAACAAATGGGTTTACACTGGGCTTCTTTTGCAGTTTTCTGCTTCATTTTGTGCTTTTCTAACATATCAACTAGCAGTTCTCTCTTACTTTTTTTTATACTGTTATAACACTGACTTCAGCTTCTTATGTAATTTCTTTTTATCTACCAGCCGCTCTTTCTTGCTTTAAGTCGTCTATTAAGTCATATGTCAATTTTAACAGCTATTTTAAGCAAGTATTGAGGTAACTTGTGCTTGCTCCACTGTTCTCAGCTGACAGTATAAACAGATCCGCTTAAGATTTAGCTATTTTACTGTTTCTGCTAAATTATCCCATCTTAGCCAGTTTTCTACGGTAACTTCAAAATCTTCAGCAGTTTTAGCGTACAGCCTTCAAAGTGCATTTTTGTCAGAAATGCTAATTTTTCTCGTATGTGATTTGTCTCACTTGCTGCTAATTGTGTTGGTTTTTTTTCTTTGTTTTTGTCAGGATTCTCTTTGTTAGAGTAGGCATTGTGACAGAAATGCAAATCAATTCTAAATTACTCTGATGGACAAAACGCTGCCGACTGTTTTATCAGAGCTTGCACTCTTCAGTGTTTTTACCCTGATTAAACCACTTCACAGCGTACGCTGAGCTTTGGAGAGTGTGAAGCTAATAACACTGTCTGCATCCAACTGAGCATGCTGCAATTATAATTCCCCTTTATGAACTCCTATAAGGAACAATAATCAGAAAACAGGATTTCTCTGCTGCTCACCTGAAATTTAAGAACTTACCGTCTGCTGAATTTTGTTATTGTGGTGGCTGTTGCATTACTCAATAAGATACTTTTTTGAATCCATCTCAAACTGAACAAAATACCCCACTGTTTGCCCAAGCCTGTGGGGGTTTGCCGAAGCTTGATAGTTTGCTATAAATGTTAACATCTACCCCGGGTACCATGGAGATGATGGCGAGGTGAAGTCCAACGGGGACCTGAAAGAAATCAGCTGCTAATGATCAAAATTTCCTGAAAAGCAGGCGGACAGGAGCCGATGCCAGACATACTCTTTGGGAAATATCACGGCTGGAGATGTTCTCGTGAATTTGGTTAGACTGAGGAAATCCACGAAGGAAAGGAAAATTCCTTTTGGTTGTTATTGACGGAGAATATTTTTTTTCCTCCTCCTCCTCCCCGGAGACAGTCTCTGTTAGCTTGCTGCCGAAAAACCTCCCACAGTTGGCCACGTTTTTGGACAGGAGCTCAATTGCAATGTCAATCTAAATGCTATTAATGCTTACCTCCGGTGTTAATGTGTTTTTACAGAGAAGAAAAAAATAGTAAGCAATGTGTCATTTTCCAATACCAGCTGACAGCCTGCAATTACAGAAGGATAATTAGAAAATGAGGCACGCTAAGCTGTCTTTTCCAAATGACTGTTGGGTTAATGACAGAGAAGGCCTGTTCCACACTGGCAGCTCAACAACCTGCAGACTGGTTTCACTGGTTTCATTGTTCTGGTGTTAAGTCTGCAAACAGCTATTATCAGGATGGATTCATTTTTGGGGACTTTTATTGGTGTATTCAAATAAGTGTTTGGAGATATGGTTATACAACAAACAGCTTCCAGAAATGTAACCACTCCTCTTATCAGAAGATTTAAATGACTTCATGTAAACTGACTTGCTGTTTGGCCCTGATTTTAAGTAGCATATTCAAAATTAGGTTGAGGTGAGAATCCAGTAGTTTCATATTGGCCTGTTTTATCCAGTCTAAAACATTGTTTTGGATCATTGATCTGTTGGAACAATCAGTTATATCCAAGTTTCAACCTCTTAAGTTAGTTGCAAAGTTGAAATATTTGAAGGTAGTTCTTTTTCTTTATTTTTCCACCCATTCAGCCAATCAGAAGTGGATTAAAATCCATTTTTAAGTATTATTACACTGCAGAATCTCGCTTTCTCTGTGAAATGCAAAAATAAAACTTTAAGCTATCCATGTAGAGGCTGCCTCCATTTACTACTCTGACGTAGCGACATGCAAACAGAGGCATCACACGGTCTGACCCGGTGACCATTTTTAGACTTTAAACTCTCTACTAAACTTTATTGTTAATTGGACGTGTCGTCATGACGGCAGAACCTGGCAAAAAAAAAATCTTGCCTTTGATCACACTGTTGAAAGGCTTCATTAAAAGCCCAACATTATCTGGTGATGAGTAATATGTAAACTTCTGATATGGACGCTTATTTTCAAAGCTGGGAAGACACAATTATAGAGCAAACTTTCCATGCATATCCTTTCATTGAGCATTTCAAGGAAAAGAAAGAGTGTTTATTATTGCCTGAAACCTCCACCTACATGTTTTGCATATACTCTGCAGATTATTTTTTTAAATGTTCAGCGGTTTCCCTTATTAACCCTCTATGGCATGACTTTTTATTTTTGTGGGGAAGAAATATTTTCCTGCATTCTTTGGGAGCTTGGTGGTCCCTAATTACATGTCAATCATAAAATCGGACTCTGACACCTCCTGGAACCAGATTTGGGTTTGTTGCCTCAGGGTAACATTGGTCTAGAACACCAAGATTGTCTACACTGATTATGAGAAATGAAATACAAATCAAACAAAAACTATATTCATAAAAAAACTTTTTTTTGGACAAAAATATGTCAAAAATCATGCCCCCCAAAAAATAAAATAAAGGAGCAATGTGAGGTACAGCTATGTGGTTTGTTGCCTGAGGGCAACGCCATGCCATAGAGGGTTAAAGGTCCGATGTCACAACAAAATCAAAACAAAACTGTAAATTACTGCTCATAGCGACACTTGATGCTGTGCATCTGCGCTACTTCGGGTTGAATCCTCACTCCCCAGAGGAGTTGGCTTTGTAGGGTTGTCTCTGTATGACAAATGGTCCTACACTTTAAATTGTGAGGATAGCTTTGTATTTAACTGCATTTCTCTGTGTCCCATTAGGTTCACCTTAAGTCCTAGATTTGATAAACAAGGCTTCTTCTATCCCACTGAGCGTCCGGTTTGATTTTCTTTTTCCTCTACAAAAACAGTTTAAACATGTCATCTTATATCTTTTAGAAATGGCAGATGCTATTGTGGTTGATGGCTTTATAACTGTAGGTCTATATAGCTGAATTGCAGGGGTGCAGTCATTTTAATGACATTAGTTTTCCCTCAGAGAGTAAGTTAGAACACATTGCGCCCCTTCAATTTATTTTACGGGGCGGTAGACTAATTTTCTGTTTGCCTAAGGCATATATGGTTGCTGTATTGCAAACTGTGACATAGATTCAAACCCTATTTTATGCCTCAACATGGTGATGATTAGAGTTTTTGATGCTGCAGTTCTCACAAAATAATCAAATCCCCCCAAAAAAGGACATATACATTTTCTTCCTCTTTCCCTGCTTTTAAACTGGATGCTTTTTGTTGATTTTAGGTCCCATTAGTGGTATTGCAGAGATGCTAAGCTTGCTGAATGGACGTAAAACTCTGCAGATCAAAATTCCTCTACTGATGGAACAGAAATCTCTGTGCAGCAGGATTGAAGTTCCCACACCTGAAATTGAAGGATCTGTTAGAGAAACTGCATCACTTCTACCACAAAGCGCAGACTCTGTGATTGAATGCTTTACATGTTTGCATTCATGCATATTTTATGCATATATCTTCAGGGGATCTTAGGTTTATGTTGATTTCTAAACCTTGCAGGATATGTATATACATGTTTTGTATGTAAGTAGACTGAAATGTTTTCTGTCTTTATCTAGTTAGTTATTATTTCTTTTGCATTTCCTCTACCCTCACAGTTTTTAGTGTCCTTATGTGAACTTATTTTATGAAGTCTCAAGTTCAGCACCTCGGAGATCTTTAACAAATATAATATATAAAAAATAAGGAGGCTTATTTTTTATTGATGTAAAGGTCCAACCTCTGATAGAAAACATGGAATTGTTCCCTTTGTGGGATATTTAGGCATTATTTTATTCTGTAGCAGAAAAAATAATCACACCTATAAAACAAAAATATTATGTAATTCTTATTTGTTTTCCCTCTTTCTAATTATTTGAGAACACATCTCTGCATTATATAAAACAATGTAAAGCAAGTTTTTGAGTTGTCTTTATGGTATGGTAGTGGTATGATTCTAACATAGTGCAAATCCCCGGACAACCCCCCAAAATTTTACGTTTCCTTCTTCCTCTCTAGGAGTTAGAGGGGCATAACAAAGACAAAGTGTGGGAATGAAGACACAAAAACTCAAATAATGTTGAAATTAAATAGCTTCCAATATGTTATTTTCAATCAAAATGTTCAAATTAATAACTGGTTAGTTTGACCAACAAAAGAAGCAAAACTATACAGCTTTTGTGTCACATTTATGCTTTTTGTTTTGTTCAGTGAGTAACAAACTTGTCTGAGCATCCAGATCCCAAGGCTAAATTTTTATTTTTATTTTTTAGTGTTTTTGTCTGGGGACTTAAAATCAACAAAAACATAAAAAATAAAAATTAACCAACCGTCTTTGGTTAGAATAATACCAAATATGGTTGGTACTTTCCAACCATATTCGGTTGGATAACCACTTTTTCCCTCAATCTTTTTACATATTTTTCTTGTTAGTTTATATCAATCTGGCTAGCAGCCTCTTTTAATCCTCTCTGTATGTTTGACTTCTTATCTTTGTATTTTGATATAAAAAGAGAGTCCCACATCAGTTCCCTGGTTACCAAAGCATGAAGCTTGCACATATGACAGTCACAGATGTTGCATAAAAGTTCCTCAGGTGAGGTCTCTGCAGAGAAGAACTCCTGTTTTGTTCATTCGTGGGCTTCAATCTAGTATTTTTTTAAAATCAAAAATATTTAATTAGTCACATGAGCAGAACCAAGTTCTGGATAAATTAAAGTCCGTTCAGATTTCCTGGATGTCACGTTTCGACCCCACAGAAAGTCCGGCCAAAAAAGAATCACTGTCGTATTCCGTTTTTCCATTATCATCTTATTTTTTGCTCAGAGTAAGAACTGTCACGTCACAGTGCATTTCATCTGACAACACCAGTCCGCCAACCCTCCAGAGCAACCAAGGAGAAGCAGCATAAATTGCGTCGACTAGTCATAGATCTCGTCACAGACAGCAGCCCAGCCGGAGCAGTCGGATATAAATTTTGATGGAATGTGTGTATTTCTGTTAGCTGGAATTGCTCATACCTGCAGGGGAGCTGTCGGTTGTTTTGGCCTGAGGATATGTACTTCCTTCCTCTTGCGTGGTGCTTGGATCATTCTCGCCCACTTTTTTTTTTTTTTTAAAGTGATTAATCATTTTTGTTGGGCTCCTTGGGCTTTGCTCAGTTTCACCAAAGAGCATTTTCAAGAACACGTTTTATTCGAGCACACTCTGTACATCCCACTTACATCGCATACTGCATGTGACGTTTGGGTCAGATGAGACTTGAGGTCGGAAACGTGTTGAAACTATAGCTAGAAAAAAAAAAAAAACAAGGTGGAAATAAACGTAAAGGCTCATTTCCGGTTTTAAAACTCACCATCTATTTTTTGGGCATTTGGATAAAGAGAACTGAAAGAGGTTTTGTGGTATAGAACAGCTTCACAGGCTTGAACACTACCTGGAGGTAGACTACCTGTCACAGACTTTGCGTTTATTGCCGATGCCGAGGATGACACTGTAATTACAGGATTCTGAGCTGCGTCCAGACGGATAACCAGCCATGAGAGTGGGCTGTTAAATGCCTCAGTGTGCCCACACAGTCTATCAAACAAATGAGTCGCTAAAGAAATATAGTGAGTCTCACAGTCAAGTTTCCACACACTGCCAGAAGTGTGCATCTGTCTCACATGGTGCTAAAGTTACAAGTTTACAACTTGGCTTCCTAATGAGTTTTGCATGTCAATGAAAGAGCAAAAGAATATATAGATATATTTTGAGCAGCTTTTATTAAAGTTGATTGGCATAATGCTTGACCTTTTAGATGAGCTGCGAAATCCCAGAGGAATCTGCGACACAAGCACGACATCTGCTGCTGCTCTGTTGATCCAGACACCCATTATGCTTCTCATAAATGATGGCGTGAATAGTGCTGGTTCTGTTTCTAACTTTTCTAAGTTCTCCTAGTTTTCCTTGTCGTTGGCTACTCGTTGTTCACACACTCCCCATCTTAGCTTTATCCTGTTCGTGACATGTGAAAATAGCAGATTCTTGGTTTTTGTCAGAAATAATGTTGATGTTGAAATTGGTGGGATGCTAAACGACGAGCATCATTTGTCAAGCTCAGTGAATATCAGTTTAAGCTTTGTATCTAATTACTTTCATGAATTATGGAGATCAGTAACCGCAAAAAAGCTTCATTCTCTCATTGTTAACATTTTTATTACAGTTTATTGGCATTCATTTGCATACAGAACACTCATTATAAACTTGGATCAAAATTACTGAATTCCTTCCTGCTGGTGTGTATGAGTCACATTTTTACAGGCTTTATTTTGATGTTTGTGTGTGTGTCATTTAAAATAGATGCTCGAAAGGTAGGTGGCATCTGGACATTACTGGACTTACTGGTTTCACAGTCACTGAAATACGTGTTCACACGTTGGTTCCCACCACTGCGGTAGTTATTGTGTTTATGTCGTCGTTATTGATGTGGCACCTGCCAGTGTTGACTGGGTACCAAAAAATGAGCAGCACATAATGGGTTGCCTTTGTGTGGTTGCTTGGCAGAACACGTTCAGATTTATTTTAACATCATTTCTATTGGCTGTTCAGTTGGTTTAATCACGATTTAGCTCTATTTCATATCTTCCTGCAGGCAGATGAATTTGGAGGGAAAGCAGGCCGACATGCAACAATGGTTCTTGGCTGGAATTCACTCAGGGACGCTGCTTTCATGGTAACACGCTTTAGTGAGCTAAGCCATGGGGACCCTCATTCCAATCTCTCTCTTTTAATGATAAAGAGATAAGACTGGTTCGTTCTTCCTCTCGCCTTTATTATCCCTGAGTGACCCGAAGAAAAGCGATTGCTGCTTTCATCTTCTGCTTTCTTGGATGCGTGAACTCACTCTGTGGTCCACGCAGAAAGCAGATTTATGTCCTCCTTCTGCGATGAGTGCGTCAAACAGCTTCCCTGCCCTTATCTTGTTCGCATGTGGGTGTTTTTGTCAGGCATAGAGTTTTCTTAAAGCAGGCAAAGTGAGGGAAAAAAAATCAGTGTTTTTCAAAAATCACTTCCAAGCAGCGATGTTTCCTTACTCAACCATTCTCAAGAATTTCTAAAGATTTTCTTTAGAAATTGTTACATTTCTTGCATTTTCTGCCTGTATCTTACGACACCGTACTGAACAAGTGGACTTAGAAATGAGCTAAGTGGGAAAGAGAAGGATAAAAAGGACAATGTGTAACCCTCCAAAAATATCTAGAGATGCACATCATCTGAGAGTCATGTGTTTGATAAGCAGAACAAAATCCAGTGAAAAACATGATGCAGGTCTGATCATTATAAACACTATTCTATATAATCTATAGTTGTTCCAAAAGCAATTCAACTAGATTCCCTTTTGCAGAAGGACCAGTATTTTCCAGAATGTGTGTAGTCTTTGCAGAATCCTAAAATTTTAAAGAGTTTTTTTTGTCACATCTAATTCACATCAGTAACTAGTTTCATTTAGTTACAGACTAAATTAAACTTTTTGGTGGGGAAAAGAAAGTACTTTCGAGGAGTAGATTTTTTTTTAAATTTTCACTCGAGTGATATTTTAATGACGTGTCACTACTCTGACTTCAGTAAAATGTCTGGCTACTCTACACTGTGGTAAATTCACTGAAAGAAGAACCAATTTGTTTAAGCCAAAAATACACGAGACACAGATACACGCCTACATTTTATGTCAAAGTGAAAATTCTAAACAAATGTTTTTTTTTATATAAATATTGTTTTGTCTGTGTACTGAGCTTGTTGAGCCATCAGGATTCAATTGAATATCCAATAAACACCAAATATTGCCAATGGAAGAACTTTACGCCGTTCTTAAGTACTTTATAAATACACAGCCAACAAAAGCGCTGCATGCATCTGTAGAGGCTGCAGTCCTCCAGGGAGTTGTCCTGGATTCGATTCCTGGTGTCTAGCCAGTTCCTGCATGTCTTCCCTTTCTCTCTCCTCCCTATTTTCTGTCCTTTTTCTGTTCAGAAAACATAGTCACCCCCTTGGATGTTTTCATCTTTTTACTGCTTTGACAAATCCATCATGATCAACACAATTTGACTTTTCTGGCAGTGAAAAGTGAGTTCTACAAAAATAATGACAAGTAAATAAAAATGTTTAACACAAAACGTGATTGGATCAATATTCACCCCATTCAAGTCAGTATTTAATCGATGTACTTTGGGCTGTTTGGACCACACATAATTCTTCTTGAGTA
Source organism: Xiphophorus maculatus (assembly GCF_002775205.1). Taxonomy (NCBI): domain Eukaryota; kingdom Metazoa; phylum Chordata; class Actinopteri; order Cyprinodontiformes; family Poeciliidae; genus Xiphophorus; species Xiphophorus maculatus. Next base: position 23,858,627 of record NC_036453.1, on the reverse strand, counting down.
AAGTTGGGCTGTTAGCTTATTTCGAACAGGCAATGAAACAGGATCCTTGATGCAGTTCGAAGACTGTGGAGAATTTGTTTATCTGGCCTCATGTCAATGTTACAACCTCATCATACCTGCACTTGGCTGGCGGTGTGCCAAATACGTTATTGTAATGTCATGAACAGTGTGACATGCTGCTGCTGCTCTGGCTTCAACCAAACAAAAACAGGTACACACTGAGGCATTTTCTGACCAATTTGTGCAGGCAATCAAAAATTCTGCTGGCAACTGATTTGATCGCTCAGTGCCAGCACTACAGCTTGCATTCAATTTCTTAATTCAGACATCTAAAAATGCAACATTGACTAGTCGTAGTTAAGTTTAAGGTCTCTTGAATTGTGGTCATGGGTTTGTGTGACCCTTCACATGACAAACTCAGTGATGCCATTTGAAGTATCTTGAATAGTATTCCCAGATATTTCAACTGAGGATCTTCTTACTAGACAGGATTTAAATGCAGGCCATTCATTATGGTCAAAATATAGTGTTTGCAGTCCAAGCAAATTTTTAGATACCTGGAATGTAATTACAGATAGCCAGACAAAACCAATTTTATATTAAAACGGTTTGCCATAGAGGATCGGCATCAGCCTCTTTGCGACCCTGCAGATGTTAAACAGGAATACAGCAGGTTATAGCTGCAGTTCATCTGAAAGCTTTGTTCGGTTAAATTCAGCACTGGTGTTGATTTTCAGTCAGATGAAAGAAACAGGGACGGCTGCAGTCTGAGCTCAGACTCATGGCTTTGTGAAATATTAACATCTTGACTTCCAGAGGGCCTCCCAGTAGATTCTGCTGAATGGATGGTTGAGCACTCAGTCTGTTATGTGAAGTTGCAGTACAATCTTGTGCTTTCTCTGCAACAGCAACGGCAGTAAAAGAATGCTCGAAGGTCTCGGCCTTCTATCTCCACAGTGATAAATGTAAAGAGTGTTTGTTATAAAAAAAAAAGAGAAGAAGATAACTTCCCTCAGTCACGTCACAGGAGTGGGCTTGGCTGTGCGATCAGGAGAGGAACACCTACTAAATCCGAAATATGAACATTTCATCTTATTGTGTGATGACAAGAGAGGTGATTTCAAATATTTATATAGACATTGCATATTTCCTATGTATGGATAAAAGGGAATGTCTACATCTATCCAAGGACTTCTGATGCTGCAGAATTATTCATTTTTACCTACTAGAACCATGAATATTGAGCTCTAAACAATCAAAAACTGTCTTAGAGGCTCTGATGATCTTTTGTTAGGTTCAACCAGGAAAATAATGGAATTCTGACTTAATGGCATTTTCTTAGGCTTTGCAATTACTTCAGGACTCTGTAATCCTATACTGAGCGTTATAGTTGGGGATTAGCCTTGGCCTACTTCTATTTCTCCTCACACTACAGTACCGAAGCTCATCTTGTCCTTCATGTTCCCACTTCTTTTCCTCAACTTGTTCTTCTTTGGCGCTTTATTGCTGTATCGGGGGTCCGCAACGATCTCACAGGAGCCAAACATGCTGTATAATTTAATCGTGTGCTGGAGCTTCAGTCTTGCGTTGTGATGGGACGCTCTGCAAAGCAGCAAAGATGGAAAATAGTTTCTGCATGCATGAATGTGGTTTGTCCTTCCGACAGATTTTTCCTTTCGCGGCTGCGGTTGCTTTTAAATATGTTTGATTTGTACGTCTTGCACATTCTTTGCTTTTCGCACACTGTGTTAATGAAATGAGCGTGTTTTTTTTCTTTTTGTCTAACAGACTAAATCTCTCATCATTGCACTGCGTCCACTCAGGTTGATTAACCCGTCTTGTTCTCCAGGGGGGAACTTTTCATTTGTACACATTAATCTTTATTGCCCCTCTGTTTTTCCTTCCTGTTTCGTTTTCTTATAGTACTTCGTGAAATCACTTTCCATAGCCACAGCTATATTGATGCTGATAGCTGTATTGCTATCAGCATCTAACCTTTAGAACGAAAAAACTGCTTTTGTAAAGCCTGTTTTTCTCTTTGGTAAACTGATGTCATGGCAGCTTTTTGATTTGCTTTTTTTCTCCCCACTATTTTCTAGGCAGCAGTTTGATGGGTATGCTGATATTTTCAGAATTACTATGACATAGTGTTTGTCAGTGAGTGCAAACCGATTGTCAGCTTGTACTCTGCATTATGTACACAGTAGAAAGCAATTTTGGTTGTGACATAAGGAGAAATCTTGGACCAAACTCTGAGTAATAAATAATATTATTTCTTCTACCTGTCTCAGATGGTTTGGTACATGATTGTGTGATCGTTTTTTTTTTTTTTCTTTACCTTGTTCATTTTCTTGCTTTAGTTTTAACTTGCTTAAATGTTCTTGATGTCCCCGCGTGCCAAGTTTACCCAAAACCAACACATAATATTAGCACAAATACATGGTAGGAGTTCCTAAGCATGGTGGAGGAAGGTAGATGATTTGGGCTTGTTTTGGGCCAATAACAGTCTTTGTTTTGTGTACATAGACTGTTCTGTGTGCCAACGTATTGTGGAGTCCAATGTGAGGTCTTCTATCTGTATCTACCAAGCAGAGAAGCATATTTTACAAGTGACTTGTTGAACACAAAAAAGAATCGAAGAGGTGCACCGATCCAGTCGAAGTCCAGACATGGACTTGATTGAAATGCTGTGCTGGGACATGGAGCGAGCTGCGCAAGACCTCATTAAAGTGATGCAACGCAGAAAAGCCAAGTGGACCACCACAGAGTGAGAAACTGAGCGTCAATCTGACAAGGAGCATTTTGAGTTCTTGCTTCTTGGGTGTGCTTAAATTTTTTTTTCCCTTTGTGAGTCCATTTTTGATTAATTAATAATGACATAAGATTTAAATAATTTGTAACTGTAATTGTGAAATGATGTGATGAAATATGGAGGAAATTTAGACAAAGAACAAAAGACAGCGCTGGAGAACAAAGTGTTCAGAGCAGTAATTTTCAGACTCTGTTCAGACAATCAAGGGGGGCACAAGAAGTTGTTAGTTTTTAGGTGGCTTTTATGTTTATGAAGAGGACCAGATCGGTTTAGATAGCTCTTAATAAATTAAATCCTCAACTGAAACCAGGTTTTAGCATTTACATAGGGAAATACAAACAAATGGGGTTAGGGTTTGACATTTAAGTGCAACAAGAAAGTAAAAATGGAAAGAAATCCGAAAGGGGGTAAGTACTTTTCCCAGCACTGTGTATGGGAGGCCAGGGAATGCTGTCACAGCAGCTTTAACTAAGTCTTAAGGCCATTGAGCCATAAAAAGATTTTTCACTGGTCACGGACGTCCCAATGTTAGACCTTTTATTGATTGGCGCCCATTGGTGTTCAATGAGGTGCAAATCAAAGAGAGAAAAGCTGGAGAAGTAACGGCCTGTCCCGTTAACATCAGGCCCAAAATATGTAGACGATTTATAGACGTGATTTGTAAATCACGTCTATAAATCATTTATAGACGTGATTTAGATGCGATTCATTGAAATTTGCATGCTTTACCTTTGGCTCAATAATGGTTTGTGATTCCTCACAACTAAATGGCAGCATTTTTCAGATTCTCCTATTTTTTTACTTCTGAAAGATCACGTTTTAAGGATGGATATGTGTGTTTATCCTTTGCTGAATTATGTGTTGGGAAATTTCTTGACCATTAAAAACGTCTCTGAGTAAAAATTACTATCAGGTTAGTGTTTGTGTATTTCTGGCCTTGATTAACAAGGGATTAAATGACAGAATATTCCGATAGGAAGGAACACTGCTAGTCCACTTTAGCATTTCTCACACATGGGACATGTAACATTAATGAGCTCATCAATCTTTCAAAGGGATGTCATTCAAACATTAACCACTTTTCAGTAAATGTCACTCATTTATTTCAGACATGTCTGGGAAATTGACAGGGAGAGCGACGACGTGCTTGGGGAATTTATTGTTGGAACTTCCTGGTTTGTTTTGTTTTGTTTTCTTTTTTTCACCACTGTAACTCTCATTAGGATGCCAACATCTCAGCGTAGGCATTTCAAATAAGTCTTGTTGACGATGTAAAAAATAAAAAAATCTGAGGGCTACCAGGACAGGGCTGCATAGTGGCGCAGTTGGTAGTACTGTTACCTTGCAGTAAAAAGGTCCTGTGCATGCGTGGGTTCTCTCTGGGTTCTCCATGACTGTCAGGTTAATTGGTCTCTCTAAATTCTCCCTAGGTGTGAGTGTGTGTGTGTGCATGGTTGTTTGTCCTGTCTGTCTCTGTGTTGCCCTGCGACAGACTGGCGACCTGTCCAGGGTGAACCCCGCCTCTTGCCTGGAACATTAGCTGGAGATAGGCACCAGCAGCCCTCCCGACCTCTCGACAAGGGTGTAAGAAAATGGATGGATAGATGGATGGCTACCAGGACAGATTCAAAACCCAGAACTGCTGAGAAACTAGTCCCAGTTCTTGTGTCACTGAATCCTAATGAGGGGTGAAATAATTCACTTTTTTGCTTCCAGCTTGGGTTTCCCTTCAGCGTTAGATGTTCCTAAAGTGAGTGGCAACAAGGTCAACTTCTGTCTTCGTTCTTGTCGGCCGTTTGCTCTGCCGCTAAATATCTCCGTGCTGCGATAAAACGGATGATGACGGGGAAATGGGGTAGATGCTCGTTTAAGCAGAAATAGCAGCGATAAGGCTCGGTAATAGTTATATGATCTGTTTAATGTAGCTTATCATGCACAGGGCTTTGTGCTGTAATGGTAGAACATGTGCATCCTTGTTTAAAGGCCCTTTATCTTATTACGGACAAAAGGGGGAAAAAAAAAAAACAGAAGAGTCCTCATCAACAACAACCTGCCCCTCATAAGATGGACTCCACAGACAATCTATTAGATTTGTGCACAAAGTGACCTTGGCTCTGTCTGGAGGAATAATACGAGATAGGAGCACTGACAGCAAATGTAAATCACACACCCTCTTTTGCTGATTAGAGTGCCATATGCAGTCAAACTGGGCAAAATATGGAATCTGTTCGAAGTGGTGAGGAACGCAAAAAAAAAAAAAGTACCACAAATAACGAACCCGCCCACTAGGCCCAGGTCTCCAGGAAAGACTGACAGGTTAATGCACTGATTTTAAATGCTGCGTGTCCTTCGTAAAAAGTGAGCAAGTGCAGAGAGCACTCTGAGTGACTCGGCGTCATATCCAAAGTGACAAACTGACACTGCAGCCGGGGAATACCAAATGTTACAGGGGGGACAGGCTTTTATCACATGGGTGCTGAAGGGATGTGAAGAAGCACATGATGTTGGAGCTGGAGCACTTGGATGGTTTACTGTACTTAAAAAAAAAAAAAAAGAAAAACTTCCTCTAAAAAAGGCCCTCCACCTGGGAAATTAGAATAATGATAGAGTATGCGATGTGGCGTTTTGCAGGGTAAGCTGGGAAAAGTGTGAATAGTTACATTCTGTGAGATGAGGGAGCATGTTTTGAGGCAGCTATTTAGTTTGGCGCTTCGCTGTCAGAGGTGACTCTGTGAGCGATAATGAGGGAGCTACTTCACACTTATGATCATTTGCAGAGATGGAGAGAAGAACTCGTGTGTAATCCTATTGCTGGTGCTGTTTTTGCGCCACGGAACCGTGTTTAAAAATCTAAAAGAGAAAGTGGAGATGGTAAAATTCCCAACCTCAGTTTCCTATCACACAGTGCGTGGCGAAAGGATTCATTATGCGGTTTGTGTTGTGATCACATCGAAACCCAATAAAAATACACCAAAGTTTGTTGTCGTGAGATGAAATGGGGGAGAAAAAAACATCAGACTATGAACGTGTCTACATTTCAGACTTGCGAGGTATGTTGTGATTACTACTCCACGTACTTTAGAGATTTTGGGGACTTAAGGGACAGCAAATAGTATTTCATGGGTTATTTCCTCCCAATTTTTATGCAAACACACTGGTGACTCGGAACTACCTGCATTTTTATCTAACAGCTCTACTCCACTCTTCCGCTGCCAAGCCACTGCAATACAAAGTGTCAAAAGTCACTTCCTAGGAGTGAAAATGACCTTTACCAAGGCCACAGTGGTAACCTTTTACCATCAGAGAAGATGGCTTTTGCACATTATTGATTTGAAATGTTTCATGTTTGGTAGTAAGAAGGCTGCAGACGAAACAAAGTCTGTTCTGGTCCGATTACAAGAAACATTTAGGTTTTTTTTGGGTGGTTTCGTCAGCAGTTAATGAATGATGCAGTTCAATCTGACAGATTTAACTATCGTAGCTAATACAGATCACTGATGCTATGTCCTTTAAATCAACTAAACGTCCTTCAGTTTCGTCCTTTGATAAATAGTTCAAATATTTCTTCGCTTAAATCTGAAATTGCTCTGCTAGTCGTTACTGTTCGTTCATTCTGCATATTGTTAAAATTGCCTCTGTGTCATGAACCGTACATTGACTGTTTGAAACAATAAAATTACAGTTTGCATTTAGCTTTGATTTCCCAGTGGCACAGAGGAACAAAGGTTATTGTTGTTACCAAGGCAGCCAGGGCTCTTCTCCGTAGAGTTTGCATGTTCTCCACTTGCATCCTCGGGTTTTCCCCAGATACTCTGGCTTCTTCTCGCAGCTTTTACATATGGATGTTAGTTCAATTGAAGAGTCTAAATCTCCCTTAGGTAATAATGTGTGTTTACTGGTTGTGTCGTTTTGTTGCCATGTGATAGACTGGGGCAACCTATGCAGAATCTATCCATTCCCCAACTAAAGATAGACACTGTGTCCCCCATGATCCAGCACAGGATTAAGTGGGTAAAGAAAATGGATGGGTGGATTTAGGCTCACTTTTTCTTTGTTGGTCTACCGGCATGATGGAGTCTCCCTCAGAGAACGAACAGTTTACTATGTTTCTCCATTAAGTCTAGTTATTTGTGAAGGTATCCCGACCACAGACGGACATTTTTCTTCCTTGTCGTCCGGTCACTGCACAGTGTTCTTAAATTTGACTTCCAAAAAACTATGTATGGAACTACTTTATATATAGTTACATTATTTATACATATTACTGTTTCTATATATATATATATATATATATATATATATATACATATATATATATACTTTTGGCCTTTTGTCATAAGATATATTTGCGATCAACTAATGTTTTCGTTTTTTCTGGTCGTACGACGGATGGTTGCAGGAATTCATCTCCATCAGTATTAGCTGCTTTATTCCACTCAGGCCCTGTGAGCTACGGTCTGTCCCCGCTGACATTGAGTGAGAAGCAGGGGTCTACAATGGACCAGTAGCTTGTCCATCACCGACAGTCAGAAAGCCATTCGTGCTCGCACACACCACCAATTAATCAAGCATCTCTTTGGACAGCAGGAGATTGAGAACCCGCGCAGGCACAAGCAGAGCGTGTAAACTCTGCACAGAAGGGCTGCAACTGACCACCAGAAGTGAATCCCGTGGGACCAATTGGCAGAACTTGACCACTGTGCCCCCCAAGGCAATTAATTAAAAGGATTTAATGGATTTATAATAAAAGAAAAGGAATTAACTGGGCTGCAAAGTTCACTGTTGCAGAAAGACTCAGAAAAAGTTGAGGAATAGCAACACGGCTACAATGTCCAAAAGGGATCTGCATCATTTTTTTTTCAGAATGAGAACTATTAAAGCATATGTCTTTTTTTTCACATTTTGCTCGAAAAGCTTAGCCAAGATTTTGTTCAAAAATGTTAAACTCACAGTGTTCTTGCTATATCAGCTCACTGTGTTTGGAGATGCCAAACAAGCTGAAAAAAAAGAAAAGAAAAATCCTTTTAAAGCTGACAGAGTCTGAGATCATGAAGGAAAAGGCCAACTCAAATCCTGCAATGGCTTATTATGCTCCTATTTTGTACAGCTGTCTTGTTTTAAATTGAGAAATACCACAACCTTTATAACCACTCTTTTCTTTACATCACAGAAACATTCACTCAGCATCACAGTTTACAGCTTACATAAGATCAAATTGCATGTTTTACCTTCAAAGCTGCAAATAAACGTGTAGCCTATTGTTGTTCCTTTTGGAATCTCCTTCTATGTAATGTTGCTACAGCCCAGCAGCCTCTCCTGCTCATGGACTTGGCAGATGTTTTACACCACATGCCCTTCCTACCCCACCGATTATCCCCAGAAAGAGAGGGAGAGGGATTCAAAACGGGAACCTCTGGGTCTGCGGCCAGCCTTGCCCCATTACCAGAGCCGATGGGAGCCAAGGTTACTACAATATTATGAATTAGGCTATTCTCTGACTCGGGAGAGATAAAAGGTCAGAACAGATTTTGCTTTTAGTTTTCACTTGTATTTCCTTAGTGTTTCCCTGGGTTTAGATGGAGCCCTCTGTTTCTCGTTATCTATTTGGGTCAACTCTTTTCTCATGTGTTTACCTTGTATAACATCAACTATTCTTCTTCAGTTCTTCATTTCATGTTCTCTCTGAGTTGATTCATCTTGACTTGCTCTTTGTACTAGTAATCGACCCCTTCCTGTGAATCTGCTCCCATCTTTTTGGGGTTTTTTTTGTCTCTGTCAGATCCTCATGTCGACCATCACTTTGTGTCCTGGTGGTTATTTCTTTTCTTTGTCCTCCTTTGTGTAATCAACAGTCTGTAAGTCTGTTCATTGTTTTTATCACTCAAGACCCACTTTAACATTAGTTTTTTTTTTTCCTGTCGGTTCGATTAATCTACAAAATATCAATCTGCTTTATAGAATAAATGATGAACAAGGTTTGCAAGCCATCCTTGCTAGTAATATTTTTACTATTTCAAAAAGATCAAAATTCCTTTAAACAGAAAACCTAAAATCACATAAATACAGGAGTTCTAATATGCAATATTCTGTCTGTATCATTCATGAGTATTGAGTATCAAAATAAAAATAACCCCCACACCCATCTTTTTTTTTCTTACAAAATAGCAAACAGTAATTTTTTTTCAAATTAGTAATTTCTAATTAATGTACTTTTTTTTTGCTATCCTGTTTTTAACTTTATCAAAAAAACATGCAATTCTACTTTCAAAAATGCAGAAAACTCTCATTATTTGGGTTCTCTCAAGTCCTAATTTTTGTCCCCAGACTGAGTGAACAGGCTTTAATCACTTCGGCTTGGATCTGACACTAAACAACTAATTCCTCCAGGAGGTGTTCCTCAGTTGCAGCACCAAATTCACTAAAAATAAGACCCGAAACCATCAAAAGTCAATCAAAAGGTTTACTGGAAGCGTGTCATGAAGTCTTCCAAGACTGCACTGAAGCGGACGGATGCAGGCTTGAGACACCATCCAGAGGACCATAACGGTACTGCAGCCAGTGAGGGGTTGGGGGGGAGGAAGAAAGAAAAAAAAAAAGATGAGTAGGAGTTGAATTTGTGTTTTTACCTCATCCATCTGCAGGAAGCTGCTCCCTGAATCACTACAGCGGTCACCAGATGGAGCTGCGCAGGCAGGTTTGATCCATGCGATGCCTCGTGCGGGCAGGAGGAAGAAGGAAGTGCAGGGGGTTGTCTTGCATCAGTGTTATCATCATAAGTCTTGTGTCTGACGTGCGGACAGCTGACTGATGGTGCCTGTAAATCTAGCACAATAGAAAAAGGAGCTATTATATATGCTGTGGAGGAGAGTGATGTGTTGCACTTCAAAATCCAGAGAACTGCAGGGGCGACAATGGCCAGAGTTTTCTAATGGAATAAGCCACATCAACACTACTCTATAGTTTCTGTGCCAAGTGAATTCGGTGCGTTAGATAAGACGTTCAGCCATTTTATCTTAATAATTAAGAGAGTTATAATTAATTTGTTAATTTTATTGATTTTTCTTTTTTGGAGAAGTTAAATAGTCAATTGAGATGTTGGTTAAACTATTGAAGATCTTACGTTGTGTCACATCAAAACAACAAACTTCACTGCATTTTTCAACCTCTCTCAGGTTTTCTCCCACAAATGTTGTGTATTTCGCTACATCAATCCGCCCATCTCCTCTGACCAGATTCCTAAGGATGGTGCTACCATCATGCTTCACCATGGTGATGGCATGATGTAGAGTGTTAGATTTCTGCAAAGCAAGTAATGTGTTCTGTGTGAGTCTTTCTTCTTGTCGTTCTCTCATTACTTTTGCTACAACTTTAGATGGTCAGTATTTGGAAGCGTAGCCAACAGGGACCTAATGGCTTTGCTCACTTCCTCTGTTACAAATGTTAAAGCTACAACCTGGGCAGAATACAGTTCTAAAATGGTGCAGAAAATCAATGCCATAGTCCGTAACTCCACCTCATCTTCATTTATTGGCCCAGTTTAACCCTTCAAGACCGAACGTAGCGCCGACGATCCAGCCAAACTTGCAGTACCGTAATTCCGCCACACTTTACGCTATCTGAAATTTTGCAACGATTTCTGAAAGAGGAGACGCTGTGCTTTCCAGCCGACACAGGGTTATTATGGTAATTTCACCCCCACGGCAGCCGGGAGTGAGATTAATCTGAGAGGCACTCTTTTAATAGACGATAAATCGCAAAAATAACTTGCTAGATATTGAAAGTCCCAGTTGTTATGGATAAATGGGCAAATATATTTACTTGCAGAACATTTAAAGAACTGCATACAATTAAAATAAACAAAAATATCCAGGAACTTAGGTCATAAAGGCTTCAATTCAACCAGAGAAATACAGCTCAATGGTAGAAATCCTACATGGAGCACAGAAAGGAGATGAGAATCTGGCTAATTTGATTTAGGAGTTGTTTTTTTTAAAGTGGACTGAAATCCATTGCCTACGACACTTTTTCAAAGTTTATCTTTAGTCTAACATATTGAAAGACCGATTACTATTGCTTTACCCTAAATGTATGTGTGCTGCAATGTGTTAGTTTATCATATAAAATCCAAATAAAATACATTGAAGTCTGTATTTAACAGATATAAGGGCTATGAATGCTTTTGCGAGACACTACTAACATCCTGGTATAGCTATACCTCAGGTTAAGTTTGTTTTTGTGATCATTTCCTATTAAATAGGATGCACCAAAGACTCGGATTTAAGTGCAGAAACGCTGCTGATTCCCACATGTGTTCATTAAGGAATTTTTTGCACTACAAAACTACTGTGTCAAACATGTGCTGCGTTGTGGATTCTGGTGTAAATAGTGCCATGATCTGATGAGATTCCCAGCAGCATGAGAACTTGGGACTTTTCCAGAGGCCCAGAGGTTTGCATTAGAGTGGGCGGTAGGCAGGGGAACAGAAAGAAAAGAAAAGAAAAAAAAAAACAGGAACAGCAGATGGAGCATTAGCAGTTGTCCTGTTTGCATGGGCCAGCTGCCACTCTCTGGGTCTCTCTATGGGCCTGTCAGCTCCCCTGAGTCATCAAAGTAAACCCAGTTTCGTTTTGGGTTTGTTGTTTTGATGGCGAACTACGAGCATAAAATGTGCACAAACCAGCGCACTTGGTCATCAGACATAAGGTTGATCCAAAGAAACCAAAAAGATGTAGATTTACCTCTCATCCTCTTTATCATCTGTGGTAGTACCAAGACTGAGACGTAGAATTGCATAAAACATTAAAATCGATTTAATATATATTTTTTACATCCCCCTATATTTTGAGAAGCAAATTACTGAGACCAGATTTATTAAATGAAACTCATGTCAGCCATGGATGGATCGTGACGGAATGGAGACGATCTCAAATGCAAGAAACTCTAAAAAAGAAAAAAAAAACTTTCTCTGTCTGACATCCAAAAGGGGATGAAGAGCAGCTGTGTCTCCTTATCGAAAAGAGATGGTTGACATGGTTCAGTGTGGCAGAAGTTCACTTTTAGTGCTATTGGTAAAATGTTGCCTCAACCCCCAACATTAAGTTGGGGGGCCTATGTCGGACTCTAAACATTTCCAAAGTTGAGAGAGGAAATTGGTGAAGTGACTTTAAAGGGAAGCGTTACCCACCTGTTCTCTTCTCAAACATCGTCCCATTAAGTTCAGGTCAGAAACTCTGATCTTCTCAAGTCATCAGCTTACCCTCTCATTAGGAATCATAAGTACTGCCTTTCATTTCTCTTTACCATCCGGGTCAGATCAAAGCTCTGTGTAGAAGAAACTTTCTTTGTGCTGTGATTAAGGATTTCACAGCAATATGACATAAAGGCTTATGTAAAGCTTTTGGTGTCATTTAAAATTAATATTGTACTGATAACAGCTGTGCATTATTACAATTTATTCTTACTACTTATCAGACTGTGTAATAGTGATCAGGTAGCAGGTGACGCTTTGTTTGTTTGGTCCTGGTTTATTTCCCGTTTGTGCAAGCTTTTACCTGTTTTGTACATGTACGACACCATTTCATCTTTGATTGTCATATTTTACTTATGTACTTAAACAAATTTGTTTTTGTAGTTAAGTATTTTAGTGAATTATGACGATACATATTTAAAATTGCTTACATTTCATGTATAATTACATGAAGCAGTCACTTCTTTGGTAATTGATTGCTTCCTGAATTCGCGTTCAGCATTTTACAACTGATTGCTGGTTCGGTTCTTGCTAGCATGCCACACGGGTGCACCTGTCCCTGCAATGATTGCGTCGAGCCACATCACCGACACTTGGGTGTCCATCCTAAAGCCCAATCGTGGAGGCAACAAACGGACAGCATGATGCAGCGCATGACATGCAGAGGCACATTTAAAATATACTTCCACCGACGTTTAATTTTATGCAACAAAACTCCACAAAGTTTTTTTTTTTTTCCTTTTCTGTACAGCTGCAGGCACTTTCTCCATTTCCATGTGGGGTAACGGAGTTTATTTAAAATGTATGATGTCTTGTTGGAGCGTCTTGTACTTTGTGACACCAGTGAGAACACGCCATAAATTCACAAAATGCTGATGTGGCGGGATGAGATCGCCCTCAGAATGTCACATCTAATACAAAGATTGCTAGTGGAGCGTGACACTTGTAGGGGGAAAAGCGAAGAAAACATAAATAAAATTACAAAATTGAGCACAGACAATGCCAATAAGCATCTCTGCTCACGCAGCTTTAATATAAAAATGCTTTTTTTTACTCAAACAAGCAGTCAACATGTTTTTGACTCTCAGCTCCACTGTTCATGTCACATTGTCTGACTTCTTAATCAAACACTGATGCAGAAATTACATTACACTTGCACTTCTAAACATACTTTCCTTACAACCACTCTTCTTTACTTTCTTTCTGTTTAATTTTGTTTGAAATAGCTCTTTGTTCTCTGCTCATGTCTATTTTTATCCCGAGCATTGAGGGGAGGAGTCAAAAAAATGACGAGGCTTGGAGGACTTGCTCATCTCCATGGCAACTATGTTTCAAGCCTTCATTGTCTAATGTCGCCTTTTCTTCCGTCTCGTACACCTTTGGAGCTCTCATCTCATCATCGCAGTTGTTCATGTCCAATTTTCTGATTTTTTTTTTTTTCTTATTTTTCACATCACTTCCTCTCCAGCTGCTCTGTGGAGGTCTCCGTTCTCGCCTGCTTCCTCTCTTGGATCCTCTCCTCTCTCCACTCTCGTCCACTCTCGCCTACCCCATTTCTGTCTTCCTCCCCGCTCCCCCCCACCCCGCCAGAAGTGGATTGAGCCATCTTTTCCTCTCTGAACCAATGAGCGTGCTGTTGGAGAGTAATTCTGCTCTAACCCACGCCTCACTCGTCAGACACAGTCTGAATGCCGTTCGACTCGCCGCCACTGTGAGGCCCACTTTCACGAGCCTGAAAGTCTCTGTGGGCTTTGTTAGGTTCATGGGGGGTTCCCCGTTTCCCCACCACCACCACCACCACCACCCCCAACCTCATCCCCTCTTTACTGGATCCTGCTGAGAAATGCAAATTTATGGGTACCTTCCGTACTCTATAACTGCAGTCTGGCACCCTCTTATGAAACACAAGCTGTACTACCAACTTAGTTTATGACTTCACCACTATGGTTTTATCCAACAAAATGTAGCTCTGAATATATTTACCCCCTTTATATAAGTTAGATGATGTTTGTGAAGGTCTTAAGTCAGTAAAGTCTTGTATACAACGACATTCATTTGACTGTCTTCACTAAATCAATCAGCCAGTATCGCCGTGAGTCACCGAGTGCCTAAGCAGTTAGCCATCTCTTCATCAAAATTGTTCCAACTGCAGTAACATTCTGTCTTGAGAATAAGAAAAAAAAAAAAAGACCTGCCTTCAATTCCACTTTAGGGATTCCTTCCTGTCACACAGCCAGGCAGTGCAAACATATGCTGTCAGTGGAAGCGTCTGTGTTCCCTGGCATTATGTGCACAAAAACACAGCAGTGGAGACAGTCATAGGAGCTATAATGGTACCAACATGAAGCTGGGAGGCGGGGATCCTGAGGAGGCGCTCACATGAAACATGAACAGGAGACAGAAATATACCAAGGAGGCGAATGGCAGACTGATGCACAGCCTCATATTTAATACACACCATTAAAGAATAAAAAGAATAAGCAGGCCGCGAGACTAACAACGCCGTGTGAAGTATCAACGTTAATTACATGGGGGGTTTTGTGCCGCGGACCGACGTCGACAGATGCCGGTAACCCCGAGGAGCTAAGTGCTCACCCGTGGTCCTCCAGACTGCCCTTAACAGAAACTCTTTCGCTCATCCGCCCCGTTCCCTATGGCAACAGTCGGAATCCTGCATGTCAACTGCCAGTGATGGAGCAGGTGTACCTGGCTCCACCGACTGAGCCAGGTGGAGGCTCTGCTTGTCACGCTTGCAGAGCGGCGCCAAAACAAACGGTAATAGAGTCACCAGTCGCCAAACCCTGCAATCCTTCATGCAGACTGCATCGTGCAAAATACATGGGAGCAGCTGCGCACATGCTAGCACGTTTAAACACACAGGGATGTCAGGATGTGATTAGAATGCACAAAGGAACAGTTTACAGATATTGATTTCAAAGGGACACCAATATTTCATCGTATCTGAAAATACCATAGGTATTTACTTTTAACACTTTGGAAGGTATATACTGTACTGTAATCTCTGTGTTAATCACAATAAGGAATTTGTCATTACTGTGTGTTCTGCTTAGTTTTAAGTAGATGATTTGATGATGGAAGGCTGCACAGTGGTGCAGTTGGTAGCACTGTTGCCTTGCAACAAGAAGGTCCTGGGTTCGATTCCCGGCCCAGGGTCTTTCTGCATGGAGTTTGCATGTTCTCCCTGTGCATGCGTGGGTTCTCTCCGGGTACTCCGGCTTCCTCCCACAGTCCACAAACATGACTGTCAGGTTAATTGGTCTCTCTAAATTCTCCCTAGGTGTAAGTGTGTGTGTGCATGGTTGTTTGTCCTGTATGTCTGTGAACCCCGCCTCCAGCCCGGAACTTAGCTGGAGAAAGGCACCAGCACCTCCTGACCCCATTAGGGACAAAGGGTGAACAGAAAATGATGGATGGATTTGATGATGTCCTAAAATCGTTGATGTTTTCCTTGCAAAGGTCAATTTCCAGCAATTTGTTTTAGGAAGGCGTATAACTTTTAAGAGCTATGGATGGCTTACAATCAGACAGTTACTGATTACAAAGTTTGTTTTTTTGTTTTAGATATTTTACTGTATTTCCTTAGAAACCATTATGAAGTTTGTTGCCATTTTTTCAGGTGAAGGTGCATGAGTTGACGTCTAGAGGGGACAATGGTGCCATGCCATTATGTTATTGTGTTTTTTTCCAGATCATGCATTTATTTGAAACTTATCCTAACAGGTTTAATATCCACTAACATTTCTCTGTATGCAACAGATATAAGAGTTTTCAATCAGCTAATGGATCAGACCTAACAAGCTTCTATAAATTCACAGTAAGGTAACTACTACTGTTTGTAACATGACAGAAAATGGTACTTCACCTTCTTAAAACAAGAACTGTCCTTTTAGTGCTTCAACATGATTGTTGTCTTCAAATACAAAAGTATGAAAATGTGAGCAGGCTTATTTGAACAGATTTTCTTGGTTTGGCAACCATCCACCGCTTTACTCTCTAACCTGGTTTTCGACTGTTTGAAAGAGGGAGAAATAAGAGACGGAGTGAGATGTTTTTCTTAAACTTCTAGCCCGGAGTTAGTAATTGTCCAAGTTTTTTCAATCTTTAAAGTTGCTTTTGTTTCTTCTTAGGTGGTTTGACACATTGCCTTATTGGTATGCTTTCTTTACAAAATGAATTTCAAACAATTTTATCATCAAGTTTGCGCAGTCAGAAAACATTCTGTAAACTTCCTCCGATTCAGAACACTGTGGCCCTGCTGTACTGACCTTTAGTTTGAAATGAGGGTCCCTGCGATAACAGCGGAATGCATGGACACCTAATGTTGGCTCACTTTAGACCAGTTTGGTTAATGTAAATCTCCGATTGTTTGTCTTTCAATTCCATATTTCTGTGTTTCTGCTGTCTTACCACAAAGTGTGAAGCTCTGGCTGGAATGTGGATGTGTTAATCAGCTGTCACATCTTATTCCAAGACTTTGCCAAAAGCTGTTATGCTGTGAGTTTATCAGCTGGCATCACGAGGGGGGCTCTTGTGGATGCGACTGCTGTCGAGTTAGACATATTTCACACCCTGCAGTCGAGTTCAGTAATGTTTGTGATATATGGGGGACTACAAATGATAACGACAAACTGAATTATACATTTTAAAAACACAGGAGCATTTTATCCACCTGTTTTCCCAAGCTGCGACCACCATATTGCAGTGCTGACAAACACCAACAAGGTTTCTGCTGAAAATCTGCTATTTATCTTTCAGCATAAGATGTGGCTCCAGTAGTTGTAGAATTAACAGGTAAATGCTCAAATATTTACCTTTTCTTTAAGGATTATTGTTTATTTTCTTCCAAAAGTAAAAGCATACAAATCTGATCTATGTTTATGATCTGTGCTGCTGTAGGTGTAGAAGGCTTTTTATGGCATCTACATTTCCAAAGTTCATTATTTCTCCTATCTACCTTCATCTATGCATTATTTACAACCATTGCTACTACTGTTTTCGTAACCTCTCTTGGTTTCTTCATCTCATTCCTGAGAGGACACATTAACGAAGCTATTGCTGCTAATAACACTTTGTACAGTTTCTGTGCTTCGTATCCCTAAAAATACATTCCCAACTTGATGCGTCTTCACGTTCCCTCTTTCAAGGACAAAGTTATTGATAGAGATATTGCTCCTATTAACGCTCTATCCTCTAGGTTTTTTTCTTCCCCCATAAAAAAGTGGTTCAGTGCAGTTGAAAATCTAGTTATAAAGTATTTCTTAATTGTTTTTGTTCCATAGCCCAAAGGGTCTTTTGAGACATAACTGCCTTATAACATTTAACTTCTGCAGTGATGGATCATCGGGGAGTGGACTCGGTTATGAGCCTCTACAATCCTGTCATGTTCAAAAGCAGAACGACTTCTTGCCTTTGAAATCGTGGGATTATGAGAGACTAAATGTCTAACAGAAAACAATGTGAGTATTTCTGTGGAGATTTGGACTTTTCAGAACTTTGATCAAATGATCCACAACCTGTTTGAGCTGAAATGCAGTTTCTAACAACTGGCTTTGTTTTGTTTTTGTTTTTTTGGGGGGGGCGGGTTGTCTCTTGCTCAAGTGTTTATAGTGTTTATAAAAATGTTTGCTTTAATATTTTACTGAACAAAATTGCTCTTACCACCAAAGTGAACACTCGGTGTATCTGTAGGTCTTGGGGAAATGAGGAAAACGGCGCGTTAAGGGTCTCTACATAATGATTCTGCAACGGTTACTTTGTGGCAAGAATTATTTGCACCTTCACAAGCCTGTAGATGAAGCACTGCACATAAATCTCACTGTTATGCATATTTATGCAAATGCTTAAGGATCATTTAGTTGGAAAGCATTGGTTACAATTAACAACAAAAAAAAAACTGCAGAAGGAGTGATCTTATGTTGATGACAGCGCTCCATGACAGGAGGTGTGATGGACTGTTGATGTAAAGCAAGTGACAGTCAAGCAATCCACAGCAGTGTCTGAGGTCACAGCCCTGCCTCCCCACACTGAAATACAGTGCAGTCGATACTGCCAGTGAGATGCGGCCTGACGAGCGGTCTATCAATACCTCCTGGCAGAAGGAGGTTGTTTCATAAATCAATCCTGTCTGTGAGGTTCTGATTGCACAAGAGCTCATACAGTGGCGGGACAAAAGGGCATGTCAGCAGTTTAATTTCTTTCTTCAAACAAAAACAGACCCTCCAAGCAAAAAGGATTGGCAAAAGTTTCTTCAGTTATTAACTTCTGCACTGTGTGGACAATCTTTTTAAACTGGTTATGCTTCGTATACTCTCCCCGCTGCATACGACTTATTCCAGGAAACGCAGCTTCCCTCTGTTTGACTTTTACACAAGTTGACAAACTGATGTTGTATTCGGAACGGACGAGTGACGGGCAATAAAAAGCAATGCAGTGATATTATTGCTGTCGGTCCGGTAAGCTGCGCTGTTGCTAAGTCAATTACAAGTTTTTCTTGTATTCCTTTTAACTTCTCTGGCCGTTATCAAACCAAAGATGTGCAGACAGTTGCACATATTGCAATATATTTTTTTGTGCTAGATAGACTACCACAAAAGCAGTGCATGTAAAGTGAAAGAAAAATGATGCAAACATTTTTCCAAATAAAACAAAAATCATAAAAGTGTGGCACACTGTCCGCATTATTCTAGGTTATGTCTCTAGTACATTTGCAAATCTTGGGACAAACATTTTCGTCTGATTTTTCTTTACAAAATAGTTTAATTGGACTAGGTAGAGAGTGTATGCACGGTCATTTCAAGTCCCGCAACAGATCACCAGTTAGATTTAGGTCTTTACTTTGAATAGGCTATTTTACACATGAATGATCTAAACTGAGGCTGTACAGTGGCGCAGTTGGTAGCACTGTTGCCTTGCAGAAAGAAGGTCCTGGGTTCGATTCCCAGCCTGGGGTCTTTCTGCATGGAGTTTGCATGTTCTCTCTGTGCGTGTGGGTACTCCGGCTTCCTCCCACAGTCCAAAAACATGACTGTCAGGTTAATTGGTCTCTCTAAATTCTTCCTAGGTGTGAGTGTGTGTCCTGTATGTCTGTGACCTGTCCAGGGTGAAACCCGCCTCTCGCCCGTAACGTAGCTGGAGAAAGGCACTAGCAACCCTCCCGACCCCATTAGGTACAAGGGTAAACAGAAAATGGATGATCTAAACTGGTGGTCAGAAACCTACACAATCCAGAAAGCCATTTTTTTGTCTTTATTCTTAAGACCTTCCGTATAAATGGTTTGTTTTTAAAGTTAAATAATAATAATAATAAAAAATCTTATTTTAGGTTTTAAAATTGCATCTTTCTGCCACCAAAACATTTCACCACATGAATGGTTTGTTGAGAGTTATGTCTGTTTGGATTTGCTTTATAACCCAACTCTACGTTAAACCTCTCTTCAAGGTGTCGTTTGTTGACTCGTATTCTTCAACAAATCTCTGGGAGCTTTAAAGCACAACTGGATTTAAACTTGGGTAGAATTACAAAGGGAAGAACTAATATTCACTTAATACTGGAGTTTATTTAGAGATATGAAAGGGAAAGTGTTTGATAATGCCGCTGTTCTCAGGTTTTTATTCGCAAAAATAAACTCTACATGTGTTCTTTACTTTCCACCTCACAGTGATGCACTACCAATGAGTTTTTCTGAGCAGCCCCACAGAAAAACTCAGTGCCTGCTGGCACATATCAGTAGTACTGAAATACTCTGTTTTAGTAATACCACCCTGTCGGGTGGTAAGAGTGTCCACCTGACAGGTTGGACACTCTTACTGTATAGTGTCCATCCCATTCTCCCAAAAAGGGAGAAGATCTGCGTGAGGACGCTCGGGTCAGACCCTCTGGTCCCAAAGTCGCTGTCGGTTGGGAAATCAATGAGGTGCGCGTGCAAAACGACTCCCCCCCCGGGGAGAGTTGCACATCTGCACAACTCGGCACAGTTTTTCTCACCAGCGTTTTTTCTCAGCTCTGTCAGATGAGATCGGAAGGCACAAATGTGCCACATTTTACGCACCCAGTACCGATCTTCACACACAAATAACCACAGGGTACTCAAGGGAAAGGTGATGCTGACCATACTTCACACATCTCAGAAACATCAACACAGATAAAAGTGGGCCACAGTCATCCTCAAACGTGGTTTGGATTCATTACTGGTCGGACCCAAAGCTACAAAGCATAAATAAACACCCACGTTTGGAATGGAACATCAAGCTATCTGACACCTGTTCTGTAGAAACTCCTCTACATCATTGCTCAGCAATCTCCTGTGCTGCACATTTTTGTTTTGCTTCCCAGACCCTTCAGCCCAGCTCTACTCTTGCAGTTGCTTGGTACTGTACAGTATACGAGTTTTTTTCCCCCGCCCTCCGGTTTTCTGAGACATGCAGAAAACCAAGCCATGCACATTTAGGTTGACAGATTAGTTTACATTTGGGTTGACACCGTGAGAGAAGGCCTCGGCTCGCCTGCGGCGATGTGCTGCTGCGTTCTGGGCGGCACGTCGCTGCCGCCCAGTGCGAAAGCGTGGCTTGCCAGGAGAAAATATGGAGCCCCGGAGCCCACCGTGGAAGGATCTGCCTGTGGGTTCGCGGGCCCTCTTCTCCCCTCGCGTGTTTTTGGAACGCAAGGTGAATCATCTGTACGGCAGTCTGTATATACCAAGCAAAGCAGAAAGAAGCCCTGGGGAGGATTCTGTTTCTAAATTAGTGACCACTGAAGGCTGCATTACGGAAGAATGCATAATCAGGCTTCAAGTGCGCCTAATTCAGCACTGACCATCTCAGAGAGGGAGAAAACAAGCCAGCCAGTCATGGGCTTATTACTAATGTCTGATTATAGTGTATGCATCATGGGCCTAATTATGGCATAAATCTCTTAATAGTCGATTGAGCTCGATGAATTATTACTGTATGCATTGCGTGAGGTTAGTTGTGCAACATATTTAAACGCTAAGAAGATGTCCTCCTTATTTCTGTTTCACAAACAGGAGTAAGCCCAGATTTGAACAGAGCACGTTCCTTATACCTGATTAATTCCTTCACCTCTATGCAAGGCCACTTCTCCGAAAGAGTAGCGCAGCTGCTTTGAGATGGCCCAAGTCCCCTGGCTGCAGCCCACCACAAAAACAAACACATGCACACAGACGTATAGACACGCACACGTCAGCATACATGCCCACACCTCCGTTCCCCCCAGAGTGGGCTCTGCAGCTGTTGCTGGGAGTTCGGATCAGTGTGGCCCAAGCCAAAAATACCCTCCTTGTGGCAGATTGGGTATGAATGAGATCGCCAGGGCCAGAAAGTTAACAAATTCCACACAGCAGAGAAACATGGGTGCGCACTCGTGCGGCCACGTCGGAGCCCATGAAAATGTTCTTACAAGCCACTAAACAAAGAGTGCTTAAGAAATGCTTTTAACCTTGGGCTGCTCCGACGAGCTCCCCGGTGGTAAGTGAATTACGTTCCGGATATACAAGGCTGCTCCCGGCTGTGAGCGCATGTTACGGTATCACAAAGGAAAATACCTGCTCGGCCAACCTAACTTCCTGCTGCTGTTTATTCTAAATGACCAAGAAATCAGAATGAGTTCTGTTCAGTGACTATTATTGTATGGATGTGTTTGATAGACAGTGTGTCTGGGTAAACAGTGCAACCTGTTTCTAATTCAATTGAAGAGAATGTTTTTTTGTTGGTTTTTGTTTGTCTACATATTCAACATATTGAACATGGCTGCTGTGAATCTGATACTTAAGGAAAGTGACTGGTATTGATTACTTATTGACACTGTTCACAGTTTTATATTGAATAATTGGAACAAGTGTAGGCCTGTACAACCTCAATTTGTGCTTATGTTAGTTGATACAGAGCTAACGACTTTTGCTAATAGTAGCTAATTAGAAAATCTGAACTACAACTTTGGAGGCTAATAGAACTGAAAAATGTTTTAAATGCTATTATTCTGGCATTTAGTGAATCAAAGAGACTTTTGTAAAACCTAAGCAATCCAAAATACGAAAGGTTTGATCTGATTTGATGCCGGGTCATTTAATGTTTCAGCTCAGATTTTACAGTCTACATATCCTACAATCAAATAATTTACTATGCCCTCTAAGTCCAGCTGAAGGTCAAGGGAAGGTCAGTATTTATCTCTACTAGTCCACAGAGAACACTGTGAACAGGTCTCCCACAAACCAGTCGACCATAACTCATATATTCAGTAAAATTCCTTCTCTACCAAGACCTGGTTGGCAATAAACAACTGCTTTAAAATTTTGTTTCAGATATATTTTTATGTCTTTGTGCTAACTAAAGACTGCTTCAGCACCGGAAACGTGGACACAGCTTGTCTAGAGTCGTTCTAAGACTGTTTCCACTTTCGCAGTTGTAAAAACCAGTACTTTAAACACTTTAAACCTGCTTCTAACAACCTCTTCATTTGATCTCATGACTGTTTTTTTTTTTTTTGACATTGGACTCGGAAGAACTCAAGAAAACAGATGAAAGAAAACTTAATTCCAGAGAAGAGAAAGCGTCAGCTCCAGAACAGAGTGGAAATCTCTGCATCCGATGAGTTGTGTTGACTCTCTGAAATTGATCAATAATTCTATCAACCCAGCCCAGATATATTATGATCATTTTGTGCAACCGGGTAGTAAAATATTACTTATTACCCCTTTACGGTAATGTGGATCTGTTATTTATGGCACACATTATATTTCCAATCTTGGCTTTTGAATTACCTCTTAGTTGTACGCTTTGCTTAAACTTACATACACAACAAAACTTTGAATATCTACTATACAGTAGTATGTAAATGATCCTTTTTCATTAGATTTATCATCATAAAATGATGTTTGAAGTAAAATGCAGGAAGGCAAAAATGTAACCATCCATTTTACAGCACAGGGACACATTACGAAAACTGATGAGTCGGATATGTGAAGGGCAGGGTGATATTTTTTAAATGGTTTCACCATTAAGGGGAACCTGTGCAGACCATCCACACCGTATCAAGAAAGCTGCTGTGTCAGTGGTGTAGGTAATATTATTACTGATGTTGGCAAAAACTACTCAGAAAAATCACAACTAGTGATGATTACATTCTAGCTTTTCCAGGATCGGAAAAAAAACATTTCAAAAGAGAAAAAAGACAAACAAATGATGGCTAGTGATTAGCAGCTGGATTGAATTTGTCAAGTCAGAGGGCTCTAAAGCTCTTCACACCACCATCAGTCATTCACCCATATGTTCACACACTGATGGTGGTGAACTACACTGTAGCCCACTGGTCTGTGTGGGCAGACAAATTTGAACAATTACATTTTTATGCTAATTTGTAAAGCATGCACTTTTGAAAATCAGGTTACTGAAAACGTCAAAGTTAAATTTAAAGACAACAAAAATGCAGATACATAAAAAGTGTCAGATTTTTAGAATTCCGAAACTAGCAACACAAATTACTTAACTACCATGGTAAATCAGTGTTTTTTAGGATCATTCGGGGGTGCTAAATATTGCAGAACTGTAAATAAATTGCTTCAGATTGTGTTGCATGTTTCATCTTCTCCGTGCTGATCGGCGATGATCTCATTGGTTACACATCCTTCCACTGTACGTCAGACATCCGGCCTCCGAAGGCATCTGAGTAGAGAAGTCGGCTGCTTGGTTCACCTAAACAGATGGGGTTTTTTTAACTCAAGAACATTTGCGCTTATCAGTTAAAATTACTAGTGTTACTAAGATTTTAAAGCATGGGCAAAGACTGCTAAGGATAATAGAAGTGAGAATCATTTTAGGTGAGGTTATGGCTGAGATGAAGACTTTTAGGCTTTTACAGAAACTGCACAGGTTGCTGATAGTCTGGTGGCAATGAAATACCCAGTTCTGAGGAAGACATTCATAAATGGTCTCTGTGAGTAGCAGTTATCTCTCTGAAAATCTATCACACTTTGTTGCACTAAAACCATTTGCTTCAATCTATTTTATGCAATAGATCATCTGTCAGGGGTAGGAATACTTTTGCAAGGCAATGTAGGACTTTTCCAGGGTTGTGCTTCTCCAACCAATTACTAGAGTTTTGTCTGCCTTCTTTTCACAAGCAAAGCTCATTTCCATCCCGGATTTGACTTTGTCACTTATCCCTTCCTGTAGAAGGGATTTCATGGTATCTACATTGGTAACTTCTTCAAGAGTGATGTTAGAATAGAGCAGGAGATTAACAGACAAAATTTGTGAGTCATTGTTAAAAACATAGGCACTTCTCTGGTATGTTGAAGAAAGAGCTGAGCCAAATAGCTAAGCTCTCAATTTATCGCTCTTTTTACATTCCAACACTCTCCTTATCTCATTGAATATGAATCATTGCGAAAAAATGCGGCCTGGGGCTCACCCTTATTGATATAGCAGCAAAGGGAGGAACCCTCCCTTTGGAGGTTCTTCAGGCACGTCCTGGGAGGAGGAAGCTTTATTGCACTTATCCCATCTTCCATAAGCAGAAAACAATGGAAAAATGTTTGCCAGTCAATTGAATTACAATGCATTGTTTGCTAAAAGACAACAGGCACAGGATAGCCCAAGACTGAAGGTCCGTATCAAAGCACGTGTGCAGCAGCTCACAGGTGAACTAGGCACAGGCCACTCAACCACATGATCCAGTACTGTGGCCACAGTGCATGCCAAGCCAGAAGCAACTGCTAGGCCATGAGGAGAACCCTACAGTGTCTCCTATCTCAGAGCCGTACAAGGATCATTCTGCCACAAGTGCATTCGAAAGGACAGGGGGGAGCAGGGCACAGTACCATCCAAGGAAGACAAGAGGAGTGAGCCAGTCCAACACCCACTACCCACAGTCAGCATGTCAAATTCCTGAGAACAGTAGGTTTCCAGCCAGGTACTCACTATTCTGTGAAGCAAAGCCTCCACACAAATAGTATTACACCACTAAAGCCCCAAATGTTATCCCAGCACAACCAGTCCCTACTGTTATACAAGTAATGTGCTTTACGAGTCACTGCGCATGGTTTATGTTCAAATTTATGTTTGCAAAAATTTTACATCGGAAGGTTAATTTCAAAATAGACTCGTCTTTCCGAAAGAGAAAGGTTAAATGGAATTACGGGTACCACTCTCCAAACAAAAATAGGCAAAGTTATATTGCAAGTCTATTTGGTGAGACTTTTGCTCCGGGCTCAACTGAGTGCACTCCAAAAATTTTCCAAGTGCTGCTCGAGACTCAGCACACACATTATACCATGACCAGTAGACAGAAAGTGACAAAGTTTGAGAACGTACAGTGAGTGGAAGGATATTTGCAATTATCCATATTTTTGAAGTGCAGCACTCTGGGATCTAAAGAACACTGAATAATGAGTCACTAGTCATGAACTGAAAACAATGATCCAATAAGTATCTGTGCATTATACCAATCCCAGTACTCTCCAGAATTTCAGAGTAACCCCATGGTAGTTGTGTCGTATTGTGAGAACAATATCTTAAGTCCTCTGATGCAGATTACCACGAATTAGATATAGATGTATAAGATGAAGAATGACAACATGTGCATGTGTTTTTTCAACCACCATCCAAACTCTTAACCAAGAGAAGACCATTCATATTTGCAGATGTAAATTATTTACAACCAGATGCACTCTCTTACGGAGAAACACCCAGCAGTGAGGAGACGGTAAGCATGGGCTGCCCCTGGAGGAAACCATGGTTTTAATCCAGATGGACCAGCGTCTGCCTTCTAAGCAGTGGTGTATATGGACATTGTACACATCAACAAAAACACCTCTTTATATTTCATTCAATAAATCCTTAATATTTATATGTGCATTAGTCCCATTGGTAAACTTTTTAAATCAAAGTTTCACTTATTCGAAAACCCAAAATGACCTCCCAATTGTTGGGACAACAGAGTAGGGGCATTCAAATTTGCCATTGTTGCAAAAAAATTGGCACCATGAAGCACTGGAGTCACGGCGTAGAAACCTTCCTCCAGGCATTTATTATGTTACATTGCTCAAGCAGGCATAAGCACTGTGTGCCTGGATGACACCCATAAGAACAAGATCTCGGCACGAGCCTAAAGGACATTATCTGGCTCATCAAATCACAATCAAAGCATCCGACTCAACCACTAAATCTATCACGGCATAATTGGATGATGGCACTGCAGTGAAAGAACTGAGGTCAGCAATGTGTTGCCATTCGACATTATGTTAACTATGCATAGATTTCAAAGAGCTTCTAGGTTTGAAGCCCATTTAATGATAGTTTAGAGGTGGTGGCACTTTGTCACCTTCAGTTCTACGGTTCCCATCTTATAAAATATTTTGTGCTGCCATCTGCCTTTCTTTATCGATAGGTGATATGTGAAGTCCATTTAATGTGCGGGTTATGCAAATGCTGCTTGCACATGGCAACATTAATCATCGTATTATTATACATGTATGATGTATTATTTCATTTCTTTAATTCTCCGGTGCTATTTTGTGGATGCACTTCTTTTACTTCTCATTTGCATTTTGCCAAATGTCATTTAGGGGCCACAGTAAATACGTAGAAGATGTTTTTTTGTTTTTTTTTCTTTAACAGGGAGACAGAAGCTGATCAGAT
The DNA here is from genome assembly GCF_002775205.1 of Xiphophorus maculatus. Lineage (NCBI taxonomy): Eukaryota > Metazoa > Chordata > Actinopteri > Cyprinodontiformes > Poeciliidae > Xiphophorus > Xiphophorus maculatus. The sequence goes on along the minus strand of NC_036453.1, from coordinate 23,831,895 downwards.
TTTCTGTAAAAAATGAAGCTAAAAAAAGTGAGGGTGCTTTGGGAAGAGCTTAATTTTTGAGCAACAACACTAAACATACAGCCAGAGCTACATTGGAAGGTTTTAGACAAGGATTGTCCAAAGTGGCCTGGAGACAACTGGTTGCACTCTGAATTACTTTATGTGGTTAAATTAGTTATTCTGGAAAGGACCAAAATCTGGCCTTTCAGTGCTGGCAGTTGATGCAGGTGGACTTCTCAGTTTTGCCTTTTTTAGAGCTACATTTTAACAGACACATACGTAATTTGCTATTTTAAGAAATATTTATCTGTTTTGCAAAGAAGAATGGATAAAACTTTATGATGCAAATACATACGGGCTCTGTAAAAAGTATTCACTCCTTTGGATGTGAATATAAAATGTATCTGTATTTTAAATCAAAAAACAAAAAAGTAAAGCCAAACAACCAACTCCAACAAAATGACAATTCTTAACAAATTATCTCAATTCAACTCATTTTGAGACTACTAGCGCAGATTGGCTAGACTTTTGTTAAATTAAGTCTGTCACCTTAAAGTGTGTGCAATCACACTTTATGTAAAAAAAAAAAGGAAACAATGTACTGCTTTTTCTTTCTACCTCACAATTATTTTATACTTTGTGTTTCTCTATTTACATAAAATCCTTAAGTTTTGTGGCGGTGATGTGACAGCCTGTCAAACAGTCCAAGAAATGGAAATTGTTCTGCCAACCCTTCCAACCCACAACTTATTTTGTCAATTATGAAATAGGAATGAATGGAAAAAACACGTTTCCTCCAACAAGAATAAGAAACATCGTGACTGAACTTTCGGGAGAGCAAGAGGCAACTTCACAGAGAATGAAACTCCTCTGAGAAGAACGGAAGTTGCATTAGTTGCTGCACTGCCGCCGGTGGATGCTCTTTATTGATTCTGTGCAAAGCTAAGACGATAGAAAGCCGGGCATCAAAACCAGCGGCCTTTTCTCTTTTCACCTGCTTCTTTTGCAAGGCTTGCTGGACAAAAAAAAAAGGACTTAAAAAAAGGCTTGATCGCAGGATGTATTTGTCAAGCTGTCAGAGGAAAAGTGATGTTGAAAAAGATTTGCTACTTCAAATGGAGAGCCACGCGGACAGTGAAAAATCTAGATTGAAAGAGTATGGGGTAGTGATAGGGAACTGGATTCAGAAAACATGTAATATCTGTCAAATATGTTTGAACTATTTCTGTATTTCATCTCCATAATCATAACATAAGAATAAGAATAAGCAGATAAAACTTCTGGCACCTCAGTAATGACAGGACGCAGTTGAGGCCTTTTGACAACAAATACACCCCACTTGCATAATCACACCTTGGGTTTGTTTGTTTGTGTAATTTTAAATACCACTTAATGAATGACATATTAAATGAGATTAAAGTTAAAAAAAAGAAAAAAGTCCATAACATGAACTACAGCCCAAATACACTTTTTAGAGGGTAATGTTGAATGTCACCTGTTGGGGGTTTACAAAGCAATAACATTATCATCTGAGTTTCCCCCAAATCGATTAAGTACATAATGATTGAAGTGTATGTAAACTTCAGCATTATTATTCTGTTCTGACATTTAAGAAAACTAAAATAATTTAGCTGAGGATGGACTTTAAATATCACAGTGAGGGGGGAAAAGGGCTTGTGTGTCTATTGAAAGAGTGTAAATGTAAATATCCGATTTCAACTGTCGCAATTTTTTGGGTAAAATATTCTGCGCGTTTGTGCTTAAAAAGCACAATTCTCCAATGAAAGGCAGTATCACTTGTTCTGTTCTTACCATCATTATTAGGGTTTTTTCCCCTGTGCTTAGCAACATTTCTTATTCTGTCCTCTGACTGAATTCAGATTTTTGAGAAATATCAAAGCTAACAAGTTGCACTATGTGGTTTTTTTGTGGATTTTTTACAGCTACCGTGCGTAGTGTCAGGCAGTTAAAGAATAGGGCTTCTGTCCACGGCTCATTTAGCAAATAAGATGAGCTCTCCTGGTGTACCTGCCCTACAAACTCATAGAACCTCCCACTAATGTGCTTTATGACTTACTTCTCTGCCTCGGTGAAATAAGCTATGATTGTCGCCTAATCTTGTAACCTGTGGCAGCTGTGAGCTATCTCATCAATTAAAAAAGCTCCCAGCGGAGTTTCGGAGCCCGAAAGGAATCACTGGAAAACTGTTACACAATTACGATCTGCTTACAGCCGTGTAATTATACTTGACCACAGTTGCCGCTCCCGTTTCTGCTCTGTGACGAGGGGGATAACTGAAGTCCATCTCATTTTAATTAACGTGGCTTTAAAAACCCAACTGAATGGATTGATACACTCTGATCCCTTGACCTGTGTCTTTAAATGCCCTTCATTTGATTTCAGGTCAGAGAGAACAGGTTATGAAGTTGTCCTAATGTTTCTTTACTTCGTTCTTTTGCAGGGGGGAAAAAAGTTATTTCTGCCGCCATTTGAAAGTGAAATTAATGTCGAAAGACCGCACTGAGTGTTTTTTGTTTTTTTGTTTTTCTGTTTTGACGAGAGCAGACACAGGAATTGGAGCATGCTACGCTCTGAACACCCAGAGAAACGGACAGGACACACGCTGATGGAATGTGGTTCAGTTCCTGTGAGGATTCCCTGTTCTTCTTTCTGATTGGAGGAGGGAAAGGAGAACAAGAAAAAGAAGAAGAAAAACCTAACATAAAGAGAACATTTGAGTCTGAAAAAGAGTCAAGAGAGTCAAATACCAAAAGCGTCTGCGAGTGATGAAGCCCAGTTCTGTTTTCACCGTTGCTCCAAGTGGACCCCGCATCACTTCTCCGATTCTTCTCCGAGAGGCTGAGAGCTCTTCATTGCAAAAATATTTATGATTCTAAATACAGTTGTTTTGCATTCGGAAACTTGAGTGCTAGCTGCAAATCGCTGCAGGAACCCTTCCTATAGAGTTGCAGACTCAAGCATAAAAAGTCCATTTGGACAGTGACTATTGACTTCCTATTGGGAGGCTGGCTAAAAGCAGTGGAAGAACATGTTTTTGTGCAGAGATGGATTAGGTTACCCCACCAGCACACACTGTGCTCTGCCACCTACTTTGAAAGAGTGAGCAGGAATCTATTATTTTAAGGGACAAATCGCTTCCCCCCCTACCCCCCCCCCCCCTTTTTTTGTTGTTTTTTTTGTTTGGTTTTAGGCGTTTGCACGATCTGCGTGCGTACAGCCATGCATGGCCCCGATCAATTTTCAATCTTTTCCTTCTTTTCCAACTGAACTGACAGGCTCACTGCCGGAGGTCTGTGTCATAATGCAAATTAATTATTCTTAGCTGGAACTGCGCTGTCGTGTGTCTGTTTAAGAGTCTGAATGTTGGAAAAAAAAAAAAACAACAAAACAAACAAAAACCAAAAACAATAAAAAAAATGCCAGAGTAGTGCATTTTGTTGCCATTGACCACATCCAGACCCCATATTTCTGAATGCATTAACTTCATGGCTACTGGAAATTCATTGTCAGTGTCAATCATCTTAAAAAGGCAAACAGAGGGCATATTGTGGGTACACAAAGAAAAAACAAAAAAACTTTAAACGAGGTTGTGTACACTGGAAAGCCTCGGCTCTCAGAATTTTCAAATACGTTTTGGCAGCATTGTTGTTTCTTTTTCCCCCGTTTTTCCCTCCTGTGTGTATACAAGCTACAAGCAGTCACGCAGCTGTTTCCATGGCAATATCTATCTGTGTGAGGAATTCATTAACCCTTTCTCACAGGAGTTTCCATGCAGAAATCCCACATCGAATACAGATAGGAGCAGAGCGAGGAGATACTACAGCGCTATTTTTTGACAAAATGCAACTATTTCTGAAGAGCTGGAGTATTTTTGGAGCATGCCGTCGAAAGCGGAGTTTGCGTTGGTGTTGGCAACCATTGTTTCTGTGTCACAAAGGCGACTGTGGGCTGTTGCATCGAGCTCTGACATTTGAATTGAAGAAAAAATGGAAGTGAGGGTAATTTGAATAGAAATTAGAACCTTGAGTGAGCTTGACTCTTGCCTGAATGTAGTGGAAAAGAAAGAGGGGGTTGGGAGGAATGACATGATTTTTTAAGCTATCCTCACAGGGAGAAGAATTCCTGCTGGGTTTGAGAAAACATGAATCTAAAGCGGAAAGAGTGTGCAACAAAGGAAAAACCTGGCAGTAGGTACAGTACCTGCTGTAAAGACAAACATGCATTCACGTTACACAGGTAAAAAGGCCTATTACTGACTAAAGCATGTTGTTGGATGAGGAGGCATGAGCCACAGACATGCTGCTTTCATATTGATAAACCATTGAGATGATTAACCTGATGCCAGACCTTTACAAACACTTAATTATTCATTTTTGCTTCTATCAATAAAGGGCCATAAAGGTCTGGTTAAAAATGCGCCACCTTCTGTAAATGAAATGCTCCGAGAGTCGCAAAGGGGACACAGGCGAGGCAGGGGACGAAATTACAGATTCTTATTAGCGTTTGTCCTCCATCAATAGCTATTTAGCATGAAGAGCTGCACCTCGCCCATGCTAATTTTGAAGCCGGTGAGTCATGTGACTCCTTGAGCTGTTCGGTCTGGACATGAGCGTTTCAGGTCAGTTAGCTGGCTGCCGCCTGCGGGGCGGCAAGACTTCGGCTTCCTCAGCTGGAGAAAGAACAGGTGGAGAGGCTCTGAGGTCTCTGAGGAAATGCTGTAATACAAGAAAGCCCCCTAGTGATAATGACTTTACAGCAGACTGCTTGACAACGTAACCTTTGATTAATTTCACTTTTTGTTAGTCTGAGGCCCCCGAGGGGACTGAAGTCACTATTAGCTTTATCTTTACAAATATCAGGTCAGCTAAGATAAGATTTTATCACCTGTTAGTCAGAATTGGCTCTGTTATGCTCAGTTCTGAAGCACTCTTGAGATCATGTCAGTCATGTGCAATCAACAGACTGGACATCATTTCTGTACCTTTGGTCATCATGAATAGCTATTATTTATACAGATTTGAGGTGTTGAATTGCCTGACTTCCAGTTAGCTCCTTGTTCCTCCTTCAGTCCCCTGTAGAAGTATTTGTACTGTGAGAAATTTTGCATATGTTGTGATTACAACCAAAAGCTCCAGTGTGTTTTAGTGGACGATGATGTAACTGAAGACCAAAGTGAAAATAATGCATAAATGAGCAGCTTCATGTGAAAGAAGCTGCAGTGGGCAGGCCGAGCAACGGGTCATAGCCACTAGCTAAACTTCATTACTACTTAAAACCTCAAAAAACTCTGAGAACTGTGTATTTTAATATCACAAGCAGGAAAACACCTTAACATGTATTTACAGTGTATGTATACAATGGAAATTGTCTTAGCACTACCACAGATACTACAGGCAGACTACAATTATAAAAGAATCACAGAAAATCTAGCGGCAATGATAATGAATGGCGTTCCTGCATTGGCTGCATCGCAAACACCAGCAAATATAAGTAAGTAACAAATAAATCCACGACTAGGTTAATTACTGCAAATAATTTGGTGTCATGTTCCACAGAAGAACCTGCGAACAAGTGAATCCGTGAATACTGAAGCACAAATAGGCAGTGCTTCAGTATTGGTCCTGTGACAACAAAAGTAAAATTTTTGCTTCATCTGGAGAAAGAACAGGTGGTGAAGCTGCAAGAGGAAATGTTGTAATACACAAAAAACACCTAATAAGAATGACTTTACAGTAGACTGCTTGACACAATAACCTTTGATTAATTTCACTTTTGTCGATCAGAGGTCCCAAGTCACAGTTACCTTCACCTTTACAAAAATCAGGACAATGACGACTATTTAAATTTTATAACCTGTAAGTCAGAATGTGCCCTGCTATGTTACAACATTTTTTTAAAGCATTCTGAGATCAATAATGCTCAATTAAGCATAGCAGTGCTGTGAAGCTAGTCAGAAATGATGGGACTTGGTTGATGGAGCTAGGGCAATCCTAAAGAAGAAAGAATTCACTGCTTGAGACAGACAGAGGTTCACCTTCCTGAAGGAGCAGCAACCAAAAACATATAACCAGAGTTACAATAGAGTAGTTTAGAATGGCCCAGTCAAAGTCCAGAGCGAAATCCAAATGGGAACCTATGACAAGACTTGAAAAGTTCTGTTCACAAAGGCTCTCCATAGAGTATGAGTTTGACTCTGAGTCAGAGATAGACTATTTTTTTTTATTACATGAAAAATGTTCAGATTCTTAATGTGCAAAGCTGGTCGAGATATAACTAGGTAATATTGCAGCAAAAAAGCAGCTCTGTGCAAAACAAATGGCAGATTGCGCAACTTATTAACAGTTTATTTGTAAAAACTACAAAGCTACGTTGCTTTGGTCTATCACATCAAAACATTCAAAAATCTTTGAAATTGGTAGATGTAATGAGTCTAAATGTAACAGAAACCTGTGCTGGTGTGAATATTTTTAAAGACATTACATCAGCATCTTTCAAGCTATATATAATGTTTTGTTGAGCATCGCCGAGGATTTCTATCTTGTGTACTATTTGAGACACACATGCACCCCAGAGCTCTCGCATGCATACAGAGGCTCCACACCAGCATTTGAAGCATCGTGGCGCAGTTCAGCCTCAATGGGTACCACACTACACTTTCACCAGGCGTTCTGCTGTAGCATAGCAACAATTGCCTGGCAGCCCGCTTCAAGGTAGTGCTCCAGCGCTGTGTACTTTCAAAGCCTCTGTGCTCATCACCGCAGTCAATAAGCGCCGTGATGCACGCCGAAGTCAAAACTTTCATTTTTTTCTCAAAGCTCCAGAGGCGGTCTGTGGAGGCGAGCTCTCAAAGTGCTGCTTTGACCCTGTCTGTGTGATGAAAATGTAAAATATCGCGGTTAAGCAACAGAGATTTACAGCACAGTCATATAAAATAAACATGACCACTGCTTGCATGTAGGCCACATCCTCCAGCTTGACTCAGACGCTTCGGGGCGGCCTAAGTCCTCCTTAATTAGGTCATGACTCATGAGGTCATCTAAATTGTGTATGACTTGCGTGAATCTGATAGTATCCAGGGACCTAAACTCACCTGTCCATCTTGAAGCGCTGTGTCTGGTAATTGCAAAACCAGACGCAAAGCTCTTCCAAGTTGAGGCCGAACATTGAAGCGTTTATCAAGACCCCCCCGCCCCCTCCTCACTGCGGGACTGACCAAATATGTTGCAAGATTGCTTTAACTGCAACTTAACTCCTTCAGGAGAAGCTTTGATCGCGTCCTATGAGGGTAAACCGACAAAATCCCATGTCACATTAATGTCAAACGAACTCTCATTAAGACACATTTTCACTCATGTCACAGAAGAGAGAGAAGATGAAGCATCTTGAGACACTGCTAAACACATCAGTTAAATACATCATCTGCTACTTAGAGCCGATTACGCCTTTTTGACGGATATACACAGTGGGGGGGAAGGGGAAAGCCAGTGACTGGAAGGCACCGATGCATTAACCATGTGATACTATTTATATCAGAGGGGCAAGGGGGGTGACACAGTAACTCGCATGTCTTATGCAACATGTGAACTAAAAGAAAAGAGAACCACATTGCAGGGGCTTATGGATGCCAACAAGTTAATGTGTTAAAGAGGGAAAGCTGCAACTGAGAGCACTGTTGTGAGTAAGAGAAGTTGCTTTTGTGGGAGAGGCTGAGCATGACCAGAGATTGGCAGAATTGGCCCTCTTCTTTACAGGTGTGGCTCTTCTGTTAATTTGGAGCACAGAATATTTAAACCTTGCCG